>NC_043998.1:10787500-11062500 GCF_902150065.1 Myripristis murdjan
AGTCTTTGCCCTTGTTGACACACAGGTGGTTCGACAAGTCCTTCTCAGTTGTGATATACAAGAACGGGAAGAATGGTCTGAATGCAGAGCACTCATGGGCAGACGCACCGGTCGTTGCTCACTTATGGGAGGTAAGGGTCTTGAGAGAAGGGTGACAGGGTCTCAGTGTTGTCATATCTTTGAGAAGAGGCCATTACTTACTGTTGTTGTGTGTTTCCAGTATGCCCTGGCCACAGACAGTTTCCAGCTTGGCTACAATGAGGAGGGTCACTGCAAAGGAGAAGTGGATTCATCTCTACCGCGGCCACAGAAACTGAACTGGGAAATTCCCTCAGAGGTTAGTTGTACATTCATACGCTTTCCTTCATTCCTTCAAACAAAAGAGCCAGTTTCAAGCACACGTATGACCAAGCATCCTCCTTGCTCAAAACTGCCCTTAAGCAAAACACCAGTTGCTTTTACATACATGGAGAACTCTGGTTTTTACACGATAACTAAGGATTGTTTTGTATTAAAATCATGAGAAATCAACATGCCTGACTGACTTCTATATTGAACAGGTTGTGCTGGCATTTTAACATCTCACACCTTTCACTGTTGGTTTTTGTCATCTGCACAAACTCAGGCTTGCACAGGATTATGGCCACATGTTTACATCAACACACAAAAAAGCAAAGATTGCCATTTGGATGTGCCATTTTCATTTCTTTCCTGTGTATTAGGCATAAATGCCACAGCTCAGACAAAGTGGGAGGAGGTAGCTGACAGAGGAACTGTTCATAGTTTTCTGCATGCAGACGGTTCTGTCTGTGGGTGGGACACCACAGATGGACAGGAATATTCTGTTAATGTGTATTCATGGCAACAGGGATACTCAGGTGCAGTGGATCAGAGGTACATGCAAACAGCTTAACCCCAGTAAGATTTTACCTAGAGGGTGGCAAATAGCTGGCTGCTGTGCTTGTAAACAGAACCAGTGAATCCCCATCAGCTCTGTTGGCTCTTTTCTGTATTACCCATTTCACACTGACACAAAATCCCACTGCCATCCAGGACTGGAGCTCACTGAATATGGGTTATCCAGCATTTCAGTCCTGATCTAAACCTTGCAACAGTCACGAGTATATATGAAGCCATTAATTGATTAGTTGGTGAATCAAAACTTAATCAATTGTAATCAATTGAGTCATGCATCAAGTGAAAATACCAAAGATTTGCTTGTTGGAGCTGCACAGTTAACAGAACATTAGTTGTAACATTTTATCGATAAAATTATTAATCAAGTAATAAAAAAGAAACAGATTAATCGACAATTAAAATTTTTATCATGAGCCGCATACATTTGTAACCTGTGTAAGGCGTGATGATACAGGGCATGCTCTACATTATAGGCAGGCACTTCTAACCTCAGTGAAGCTTCAACCCATATAATATGTAAAATAGCCAATAAATTGCCATCTCTTGGATTGAATTCTATCTTAAGCTCATAGTGAAGCTTTAACGAGAGACCACCTGGGCAGAAAGTGGGAGAATACGTTGCGTTTCACTTCAGTTGGAAGATTGTGACACCAGTTAAGCTGGAGGTGAAATATGCGGTCTGGGATTTCTGCCAGTGTGAGCAATGTCACCCCCTTTTATTAGTGGGTAGTCCCAGGGGAGGAAAAAACCCAAAGTGTAAAACCTGCTTGCTTGGTGTAAGAGTGGTGTTACACACCCTCTACTGCAGTGCCTGTGGAGGAGGAGAAGCAAAAAGTTTTCCAACAAGAACGGACACTAATAATAATACTGGATTACTAATTAATGATATGATTTTCATCAGTCTATCTATCTGGCACACTAAAAAAATGATAAACAAGGACTCTAAACAATAATATGAACACATGACTTTATACAAACACACATGATTTACATGACAGTAAGTATGTATTTGAAGAATAAATATTTGTTTGCTCCAGTGTTTGTTCCTCCTTATCAGTTTGGTCCTTCCTGAGAAGCAGCAGATTGACTTTCTCAAACTGGCTGGTTTGCAGGGATCCTCATACCCTCCACTGAAACAATATTGCAATCGTAATGAGCATCTCGGTCCTGCTGATTTTAACATGGAGGGTCTGTCTGTCCCAGTGTCAGGAGCAGGTGGCCCAGTCTCTGGCAGTGGCCCAGGCCCTGGCTGACGATCTGGACTTCCACGTTTTCTCCTTCAGAGTCTTTGGCAAAGGAAAGATCAAGAAGTGCCGAATGAGTCCAGATGCCTTCATTCAGCTGGCTCTTCAGTTGGCCTACTACAGGGTGAGTCTGGCAAAGATATACACACAAATGCAACGGCTTCATGAAGGAAACAAACCACTATTCAGTTTGGGCAACTTTGAACTTGCAACATGAGCTGTTGCACATGTTTTTTTGACCTCATTTGACTGTGCTTGGCTATAAAATGTACCTCTCTTCTTGCAGGACAGGGAGATGTTCTGCCTGACGTATGAAGCCTCCATGACCCGCCTGTTCAGGGAGGGCAGGACCGAAACTGTTCGCTCCTGTTCCAATGAGAGTTGTGCCTTCATCCGAGCACTGGAGGGTGGAGAGGTTGGTCTCTTCATGAGTTTGTCAGTTTTCTTTAGTGTTTGTTCATAAGGAAATCCTTACCTAACCGTTGAGCACTGAATTTTGGTGGAAACCTTTGAGAGTTGCTCGACTTTTTATTAGGGGTGTAACAGATGTTGTTTGTCACTGTTCGGTTTGTGCCTTGGTTTTTAGGCAGTGGTTCAGTTTGCATCATGGTTTGGCATGAAAAAAAGATCTGACTCAGAATTGAAGTTTTTTCTTGTTGATTTAAACTTCCACAAAGAATTTAACACAAAAAGTTGAATGTGGTTTTTGCCATTCTTTCTGTTTCCTTTGTCTTGTCTACTCTCACTTTACCTGAAGTTGGTATAGCCAGCTGATGAGCATCACTGCTTTTCTGTCTTGTAGATTTATGACAGCATAGCTACATTGTTTTCAGGGGAAAAAATCAAAATGAAAGAACTGTGTTGAAGGAGAAGAAACTCCATATGTATGTGTGGATCAACAGAGGACTACAAAATCATGTTTTTTTGGTTTCTTTGCAAATTATTACACTCTTTTCTTTGATCAAATGAAAAGCCTTATGACACAAAGTTGATGTGTAACAGCGGTGATGTGCAGTTTCCAGTTTCCTAATGTGTGTGCTTTCTCCACCAGGCAGCAGATGTGTGCAGGCGTTTGTTCCGCTCAGCCTCAGAGAAGCACCAGCACCTGTACCGCATGGCTATGACTGGAGCTGGCATCGACAGGCACCTCTTCTGCCTCTATGTTGTGTCCAAATACCTCGGAGTGGAGTCGCCCTTCTTAAAAGAGGTCTGTTTTTTTTTGTCTTTTTTTAAACTCTCTCTCATTAGATTCATGTCAGACTGACTTCTTCATGATGCGTATTTCCCTCACTGCTGTCAAAAGGAACTTCAGTGAATGGATGTATTGACTGGGGTGTGTTTGTGTGTCAGGTGTTGTCAGAGCCTTGGCGGCTGTCCACCAGCCAGACTCCCATCCAGCAGGTGGAGCTGTTTGACCTGGTCAACCACCCAGAGTACATTTCCTGTGGGGGAGGCTTCGGGCCGGTCAGTGCTGCCCTCTGCACTTGTCGCCACAAGCTGACAAACTGTGATAAATTCGGTCAAACAAGCTGTCAGAAATTTAACTTACACATTCCCGTTACAGCATGCACCTCTGGAAAAATTTCCTGTGCAAACAGGGAGATTTTAGAGGAGAGCTTTACTTTCTGCACATGCAGACATGAGTCTTTCTCTTTCACACTAAAACAACCTATTTTTATTGCTGTATGCAGTATGACTTTTAAAGTACAACATTTCAACCAAGATATCAATTCTTAGGAAAAATGCTTTGCTATTCCATTCCAAGTTTTTGCAGGCTTATGTAAGTCAATGTGTAAAGTATATTACTAAATATTCATTATGTTTTTGTTGCTAAGTAGTTAGTGAACCATGAGTGTGTTAAGGACATTTATCTCTCTTCCAGGTGGCTGATGATGGTTATGGGGTGTCGTACAGCATCGTAGGAGAAAACATGATTAACTTCCACATCTCCTGCAAGCACTCATGCCCAGACACTGTGAGTATCGTCACAGGGAAATTCAATTCAGTTCAAACAGTAACTTTGTGTGTCTTTTTTCTTGTATTGTCCACTGTGAGTGAATGCATGTGAACACTGCTTGTGGGAACACACAACAGGCGCAGCATCACACCGTAATGTTCAGTAATGTTTTAATTAACCTCTCAAAACTACGCCTTCATCTCAAATATGCGATTCTGTGCAAATCAGCAGTTTTATATGAGTTAAGTATCAGCGTCTTCTTCCTGCAATGAAAACGGACAAGTATTCCTCCTAACTGAATTAAAGTGTGCACCACTACTTCTCACCACTAGTTTTGAAACTATAGCCAGTGAGCACATGAAAGAGGGGAAAAAATTAGGCACACACTCTTCTGTTATTGGTCAGAGCATGATGTAAACATAGTTTTAAGTTTGAAAGGTACCAAAGGCTTCTGTTGCTTTTAATGCTGGATTTTCTTGATATAGGCAAAGGGTGAAATAACATTAATGTAGCGAGTAATCAGGTGTCATGAAACTTGGCCAAAGGTGTGTGTGTCTGTGGTTTGCGTGGCTGAAAAAAGAAAAACATGCCACACAACATTTTACTTCAAAAAATTTTTATAAAAATATTCACAAAACATTTTGTGCAGCAAATGAGGTAACACATTTATTGATCATTTATTATTTTTTTGTTTGTTTTTATATCCTGTCCTTACAAAACTCTACAGCACAGGTTGCATTAACCATCCCAAAGTTATTTAGATTCAAAATCATGTTGGCTGTTCCTCTATCCTGGCTATAAATATCCACTCTCCTAGTTACAAATGTTTGCTTGTCTTCTTATTCTTTTTCTTTTCTGTTTCATATATCCCTGCAAGGGTGCCCACAAGTTTGGTGCTCAGATCAAAAAAGCCCTGCTGGACCTGCTGCACCTGCTCTGTCCCGACCAAAGCGAGTCCAAGAAAACAGAGGCGAGCCCGCCCGAGGACAAGAAAGACCAGTAGAGAATTTGAGACCACGAGGGGGAAAGGATGTTAAAGGGAAGGTGTGCAAACAATTGTGAAGGGAGTTGAGGAAACCTCAAGATTTCTATAATGTGTATGGAGAATTTTATAGCCAGTAGGACTATATTCAAGAGCTAGCTCCAGGGGGAGACTGGTATTAAAACTGGAGTGGTGTTTTTCTGATATACATTTCTATTTGTGTGTATATAATTTGTGTGAAACTGGGTGTGTGAGGCGGGCAAGGGTCCACAGAATAACAAATTAGGACACATATATATACAGTACTATTTATTGGTATAATCTTAAAAATGTTCAATATTTTACTTGATGCACATCCAAAGCAGTGGAACATAATGGGCAGAGTTCAAACTTTCCTTATTGTGATTTTTTTTTTTTTTTTTTTTAATTCGTTTTTGAAAACATTTCAGATTCATAATAGGAAGTGAGTCTTGAGGTGTAGCCCAGCCCGTGTTGCTGCTGGAAGGTCAGCAGGATAAGGAGTCACTCAGGACTCCTGGCGAACTTGTTTTTTTTACCATATAAATGCAACATTGCTGCAACGGTGACAAACAGCTATTTCTGAATCTCAGAACCCTGGGACTTCTCAGTCTCTGATGTTTATATTTTACTCTGCTTTCTTGAGTAACACATGATTGTACTGTTTTATTGAGAATGACAGGCTGTTACAGAAGTAGTGAAATGGCATGGCTTATTCAAATGTATAAATTATCATCATTTTACTGTTATTGTAATCTAATGCCAAGTTACTGAACCATGCACAGTAATGGCACTGAAGCTTTTTTTCCCCAAACACTCTCAAACTGCACATACTGTAGGCCTGTATTTCCTCCCATTTCAGTCGTCACGAGATATTATGAGTTTACCAGTGTGTTTAAAAAGTGAGCTCTGTCCTATTCTGAATAATTCAAATTATTTCACTACTATCTGTAAACCTGTGCTAGATAGGAGGTATTTCTTTTGTATGTTTTTTCTCAGTGTATTATGAAACAAGCACCATAACAATGCAAGCTGATATTTTGGAACTATACGTGCATGTAGCCAAGCCCGAGCAGTGCCGTCTGTCGAGTCTGGACTTCTCAAGGTCAAGCTCGGTTGTATGTCAACCAGTGATATCAGTTCTAGTGTAATTCTTCTTTGCTTACTGCCAGTTTTTCTTTTTGTTGTTTCTTAACTCCAGATCAGCTACCAAGTCGCTGAATTTGTCTCACTATATTACTATTGTAACCTTTTTTTAAAAGCAAAATTAACAAGGAATCAAAAAAAAAATCACACTTTATTAAAAAAATGAACTCAGTTGTGTTTGTTTACTTTGTTTTTGGGTGACAGATCACAGAAGCTAATGTTCCTACAGGCTGTGAGATAACAGTGCTTATGCATACTTACATTCATGACATACATTTCTGACAGGTTTTGCTTGTTAAGCAAACTTAAACCACCTGATTACACTTGAAAAGGAAATTGTCGGGTATTCACATTCAGTAGTAGTTTTTCTCACAGATCCTCCTTTTTCCCTTTCTCCTCTTTGCTGTGGAAAATTTTCCCATCTTGCTGTGTTTTCCATTGAAGCTTCACTCCTGTGTGCTTCTGTTGGAGCTGTGGAAGCAGGCGTATAGACTGAACACTGAGAAACCATACCTTTGTTCCGTTAAAAACATCTTCCCAATTTTTCCTTTCTAATCAGCAAAGATGTTGTAATGTTATTTTGCTAGATGTTGATTTCTAAAGTTGACTCACTTGGCGCAAAATGTTTTCTGCCACATCAGGATCGTTGAGGTCCAAGGACGGATCTGACTCCAGCACCACTCTCACAATCTGCTTCCTTACTTGGGGTAACTCTGGTAATTGCAGTGTGATAGAGGATGTATTTGAGAGGGTGATTTGAAAATTCAGAATCGTCATTAAATGAGAGGAAAAAGCATCTCGGGTAGTCACCGTAAAACAGTAATCACAGTAAATTTAAAAAGTCATTACTGGTTTTTGCAGTGAGAAATGCATAAGACAGATTGTTAGAGTGTAACACTGCAAGTATTGTGGGAAAAAGATCGTGCTTACCAACATGGCAGTAGAACGGGTGTAAGCTGTCACACCCCCTGTCGTACCATTTCTTGCCACTGGGATTGTACAGTGTGCACACTCCATCGTTATTGGGCTGACTGGTGTGCCAGCTTCTGAAGGAACTTCTACAGTGATCCGACCATTTCCACTGATCTCTGAACAGGCCGAGCCACATCCAGGACGCAGGCTGCCCGGCACCACCAGCTGCCTCCTGCAACGCCTGGTTTGCAGCCTGGTTTGTCACAGTGGCCAAGTCCTTGTGATTGTCCCTGCAGTACTGCTGGGCTTCCTTCCAACTCTTTGATTCATTAATGACAACGTACGTCTCCCTGGGCGTCTTCCCTGTAAGTACCATCACATGTATGCACAGATCACATCCCTAGACAAAACTAGAAAATTATTCTCATTAGTTACCATGACTTTTCTTGCCATTACATTTTTAAAGGTGCATTATGTTATATTTTTAGAAGATCAGTTACACAGAATCACTGTTATATTTCTCTGGGTGTTTTATGATAATATTAATAACTCAGTGATTACTTTGTCAGGTGATAAGATATCTGGCTTTTAAAACTCACTTCACCTTTGGGAATGAACTCCCCTCCCACTGGCATTTCAAATCACTCTCTCTCCCTTCTTATAACTGTGAGCTGCTTGTGGATGATGGTGATTTCAAAAAGCAAGTAATCAAAACAGTAGCCTACTTAGAATTTAAAAAAAAAAAAAAAAAAAAGTAATAAAAGACGCAGAAATTGTTTTTCATGGTTTTATTACACCAGGCTCAGCTCAGCTCACCAAACATCCAATAAGTACAGAAATACACTTTGCACTTGCTCTTTTTGCACATTTTTATTTGTTTATGTGTTTATTATTATTTTATTTTTCCACTTTTTGGGGGCTTTTTTTTTTTTTTTTTTTTTTTAAATATTAAGTGTGCTGATTCCTTTCTTTTTGGGGGGGATTGAAACCTACATACCTGCAGCTAATCACACTGAGGGACTGAAGAGCTTTTGGTATCAAATAGCAGCCATCATTGCAAGACTTAATTAATCATGAATGCAAATGAATAAGGTTTCTTGTTCTTACTGTAAGCATGCAACTTTATTTTGTGCCAGAAAATGTTACTATTGTAATCCTTTGGCCACTGGCATAGTAGGTCTGTTGAAGTCTGTCCAACTTAATGCACCTTTAAAATGTCTTAACAGCATTAAATATGAAATTAAAGCCAATTAACTAACCGTCCTCACAGATGAACCACTGTGCTGTCTGGCAGTCTGCAGCGAGCCACATTCCGTTGGTGTACATGCCTCCACACAGGTGAGAGGAGCTGGGCAGGCCGGCCCAGTTAGTGTACTCAGCAACTCCCTCACCGCTCAGAGTTTCTCCCACAGACCACTGCCACTGCAGCGGCCCCGTCTTTGTCAGGCCAATCCAGACTTCCTCTGTCACGCCGCTGGCTGATGTCTGGCTTATCAGCCTCTTCATGTCTTCATAGTTGCCAACTGTAGCGAGGTCAGTGTAATTGCTCCTGCAGTACTGCTGGGCCTCAGACCAGTTCTTCTTCACGTTCACCAAGTGATACTCGCGATGAACACATGAACAAAATGTCACAGATCCTGCACAGTGACATCTTATGTTACAAAGCAGGCACTTCATATGATTAATATTAATATTTTGTGAGAGGCACACTTACCTGGGATTAACACCAAAAATAACAGATGCAGCATATTTTCTCCTGCGGCATGAAAAGATAAATGTTTGTTACATAGGTTAATTGAACTTGTATGACTTGAAGCTAGCATGGGGACAGGCACATCCTGAAATTAGCTGATGATACAGTTATCATCAGCCTGCTCCATACAGATGCACGTGAGCACAGGCCAGCGGTAGATGAGTTTATCAGATGGTGTGACGAGGCCTTCCTCCAATTAAATGCCACAAAGACCAGGGATATGGTCGTTGATTTTAAAAGAAAACCATCCCACCCAACTTCTCAGACCTTCATCAAAGGAACCGGCACTGAGGTTGTTGAACAATAACCTGAAATTTGATGAAAAATTCTGATGCGATCTGTAAGAAAGGACAGCAACATTTCTGATTCCTAAGGAAGTTAAATACTTTTAATGACAGGAAAATGACATCCTTGTTTTACATGTAATTTATTGAATCTGTTCTTACTTTTTCTATGCTTGCCTGGTTTGGTAACCTGAACATCAGTGACAAAAAAAAAAAAAAAAACCTTGAGTTTTAAACTTCCTTCAGGACGTAGATTTAGAGTACCTTGATTCAGGTGCAATAGGAGTACAAACTCCTTTGTTTCCTGCTTAATCTGCATGTGTAGCACTTAAGAGATTTTTTTATTGCATTGTTGTGTTCTATATATCGTACATACAGCAAACATTTTTGTACTTGTGTTGTTTTTATCCTGTGCACCTGACTGTAAGTCAAGTTTCCTATGTGGGACAATAAAGTCACTGAACTGTGTGAACAATACAACTGATTAACTAAAAATTTCTTGATTAGAGCATTAAATGACCCTAATTCAGTTCCTCTGGCTCTTTATACCTACAGCATCTGTACTATAGCACCAATAATACAAACCTTGTACCATCCAAGCAAGCACATTACTATATTCTTTACTGTTTTGCTGCATTTGCCCAATGCATCTTCCCATAGGAGTTTTGACTCTCTGAAATTGCATACATTCTGTTAAAAAGATAAATCCAGACCTACATCACCATCTCTGATGAGTGTATTTCTAATTACAGAAATGAGTCTTCTTACCTTCAACACAGACGATTCCCAGCAGAGAGGAGTGAACTACCCCTTTATGTCCTTCAGTCTTTATAGGTGATGTGGTTTGGTTGTTGCCCCAAAAGCCTTCCTGCTGTGTCTTCATGCAAATGTTTTGTCCGGTGTAAATTCCTATGCTACATTTGCATCTCAAAGCAATAACAAGCAAATCTAGTTACAACAGGCTGACACTAAGCTGAGCAAAAACACTAACAGCAGTGCTTAATACTGATATATTGTGTATGGTTTTTCCGCATTGTATCAAACAATACTGCATGCATATTAAGGATGCAGGTGACTGGCAGTGGTGCAATACAAGTCCTTAGCTCAACCAAAGATACTGGATAGTTGTTTAATCAGTTGTATTGCGCACACGTGATGTGATGGCCAGCTCTGATAAATTACATGCTAAGGTTAAACTTCTTAGGATAAAAATCTATAATATTTCACTTTATATACTGTTTTATACCTTAAAAAGTGGAGATAGAAGAGCAGAAGCACCTGGAAAACAAAACCTGGGCTGAGAAAATTGAGGCAAACAAATTGCCACTTTCTCCCATGATTATTTTCCTTCTTTTAACCACCTTTCTCCTCTTCACTTTACCTCTACCTTCACTGCCAGTGCCCTGTTTTTGCCTGTTTTGTTCTTTCTCCTCCCTGTCTGTTCGTCTGTCCTCCTGCCACCTGTCTTTTTGTGTCTTGTTTCAGCTGTGAGGTCAGAAAAAATCCCTTCGCTCATTATCCTGCCCATCAGACTTCAGCTTGTTCTCCCAAAAGCCACCTTTAATCCACCTAGTCCCCATCCTGTCCATGCCACATGAACACACACACACACACACACACACACACACACACACACACACACACAATTCAGTCCTGGCCACCTCCTCGTCACCCTGCAGCCCCTATATAAACCTTGGTCTACCCCCCCGGGTTGTTGTTCCCCAGCTTGTCGTCTGCAGTGACTACTTTCTCTTTTCCCATCTCATTATTTGTGCAGGTATGTATTCTATCTCCTCCTCTTCTGCACTGTTTTTCCAAACCGAGATGCTCCTCATAGTCTTGTACATTGTCTTGATGTGAATTACACCACAATCTAGAAGTGTAGTTACTGTTTTGCTCCAGTATTTCAGTCAGTGCTTCTTCTTGTAAAGTGGAGAGGGAACTGAATCATGTCAGCCACTGAAACACTGTTGATTTCTGGGCTTTTCAAATCTCCAGCACAGTTCTACCTCAATATTATTTGGCACAATCCTAAATTGGGGTATAGTGCCCCCTGTTGATACAGAATTTACACATGTTTGTGCACAAGGACAGTACCCACCTCTGGTTTTATTTTTCCATGTGTCTGAGATTTGTAATGTTTGTAATATTGGGAGTGAAAACAGGCCCGTGAGTTCAGCTCTGATGGGTTACAAAAGCTCAAAAAAGCTTCTTTAACCTCTAATGGTTAAAGGGATACTCCACCCAAAAACCTCCTTGTTACTCATTGGTCACACTGACATGACACAGACTGAAGTGGTGGTGGTTTATTTAGTGATTTTTCAACTATAATTACATTGATTGGAGGATGTACTGAACAGATTTGCATGACGCTGCATGAAGAGTTTGAGAATTTGAAACAGGTGTCAAAAGATAAAATTAATTCCCGACTTCTATCTTTAACCAACAAGTGGTAACCATTCAAACAGATATTAGCTGATGATTAACTTGATATTTTCGATGACTCTGAATACTGCTGGTCACAATTAGGTATGAAATATTCCTGAAATTTGTAACACTCATAACAGGTTATTTTTGGCACTGTGCGTCTCTCTCCGCTGAGTTTGTCTCTGTCTGTCAGTTTGGCCCGAACCGCTCAACAATGAAGCAATGCGATGAATTCCTGTCCCAATCCCTCATCTGCCTTTTGTCCTCTCGGCCGTGTTTACTCAGATTCACATGCTCATGCTCTGAGGTCTGGGCTAAAAACTAACTATGAAAGGATCGAAAAGACTCAGGCGGCCTCCTTCCTTGATCTGCCAAGTTAATACACTCAAAGACGGTTTGTCTGGGAGGGCCTGCAGTTGTTTACACTGGGGAAAATTGTCTCCATTGTTGGGCTGTCTGGCCAGAAACCCTTATGGTCGGGCTTGGTTCCTCATTCTGGATTGAATCAGTCACTATGCAATTCTTCACACTGTTTTGACTAAGCTGCTTTGCATTTTGTAGTATCTGTCACCAGGAAATCAATACTACATCACATTTAAATATATAACCTGGTGAAGTGATGGTAATGTACGACAAATTGTATTTAAAGGGCTTGAAGTACATTGAGACTCGGTTTATTCACTACACCCCTGCAGTTCAGTGGGGCTTCGAGCAGATCGAATGATAATCGTGGACTTGGCTGGTGTTAATAGTGCCCAGCAGACTGGCTTAAACGCTCCATCCCACGTTCTTTCTTGTAAATCAAATTAAACAAGGAGGATTCGCCAGCTGATACCTAGTTCTTATCCTGGGTAACAGGACACTGTTCCAGCTGAGTCCCTCCGGCCCCTTCTATTCCTAGCTCATTAGCTACAAATGGCCTTCCCCTTAATCTTGTTCTCACTGCGAAAACACTGACCCGAGCTGAACGTGTTGCTCAACCCCAGGTGGCCACCTCTCACCGAGTCGTGTACTTGTTTGGTGCGCTTTGATATTCTGACAAAAGGATACATCTTTTACAGCGATTACACCTGAACCTCCTGGCCTGCCATGTTTTATACAATTAAACTAGAACTTTGACATCCACTGGGCCTTCTAACATGGGGCCCCATTACAAGACATCAAGTTTTAGCTTACTTCCAGTTATATACATAGATGATGAAATATGGTTAAAGGTGCACTATGCAATATTGACGGTCAGTTAAAGTATGGCCCATTTAGACTCAGCTCCCACAAAAAGCATGAAATAAGAGCACGGTTTCTCTGTGAGTCAGACAAACTTGCAGACTCAGCCATTAAGTCTCACGCTGAGCAGTGTTCCACATTTTTTCTGTCAGTTTTAATGGTCCTGACCCTGAGCAGTTTTGCATAGTGCACCTTTAATGTTTATATTGTTAAGGGCATATTCCAACATTTTGGGCAAAATAGCCTTTTTCCAACTTACCCAGACTTGGACAAGATGTTCGATGGCATTTTCACCTCTGTACGTCCACTGGTTCGGCTCCTCAGGGTAGAATTTCTTGTTAGCTTAGCGTAAAGACTTGACCTCTATGGGAGTTGCTAGCCTGGCTCTATCAAAGTAAAAACAAACAAACAAAAAAAAACCTTACAGCATCTCCGAAGCTTTCATATTTACACAATGTGTCATGTTTACCTTTTCCTAAAATGGCTCTCATTTTTTTTTTTTTAAATTCCAAGATGCATATTTCAAATACACATAATACATTGTGTAAATAAGACAGCTTCAGAGTTGCTGAACCACTGGACGTACAGAGGTGAAAGTGGTATCGACCATCTTGTCTCAGTTTGAGGAAGTCAGAAAAAGGGTATTTTGTCCAAGATGTAGGAGAATTCCTTTCAATTCAATTTAAAGTTGGCACATTTTCAAAACTCATCGGTTTCAGAATAATTGCAGTCAGTGCATCACAGCTGCACTTGGTCTTGACCGGCTCTCCTAAATAAACTATTACTGAAATCCTCCCAATCACACAAATGTACAGAATCTGAACTGGAAAACCTCCATGTGGCAGGTTCACCCTGTTTGAATTAGAGGAGCGGTGCTGTCAGCCAATCAGGCTCCAGAATGAACTGACACTCCTGTCTGCGAGGATTTGGTTTACAAATTCATTTCATCCCCCCTGAACTAAACCATATTTATTGAAAATATGGGTATTATTCTAAACCATAGTACATTTGAATATCAAAGCATAAAATCTGAGTAAGATGCGAGTAATGCTGTGCATATGAGTCAGTCATGTCTGTCATTTGTCTTGCATTCATCTCTCTCTAGTGCCACCATGTTTGATGCAGAGGAGGAGCATGAGTGAGTTATACCCCTGCCTGTCATTTACACACTTATGTATAAGCATAAAACATGACCTTCTGTTTATGACTAATGTCTTATTTCTTCCTCATGTAGCAGGCATCACGAGGGTGAGTACATTTGTATGTATGATTTTTTTCTTTTTTTTAGTTGCTTCATCTGTCTTCTCTCTTCTTATTTGGTCACTCTGTCTTTCTTCAGAGGAAGAGGAGGAGCAGGGTGAGGGAGGTGAGAGTTTGATGCTACACCGTCTTGATTTCACCCACCTAACAAAAGATATAACAAACTTTTATTAGATATAACCTAAATCAGCAGCACAGCTTCACATGATGTTGAATTCTTTTGTCAGTTAAAATGCCGTAGCACTTTTTTCTGTGGAAATTAAGAGTAAACATGAAATGTAAATGATGCCTCTCCTCCGTGGAACACTCATGGCAGGATATTTGCATCGCATTTTAGCACACAGTATGCTCTAACCACCATAAGCCTCCTCTCAGTGGCATGCAAAAACTCTTCTGTGAAAAGTAAATTTAGCCCTAGATAAGCAAAGGACATTTAATCAACGTAATAGCAAGTGCGGCCCTAAAATTGTCTATATGAAATATAAACCCTGATCAAGAGCTTTGAGTATAAACAAAATTAGTTCTCTTTTAACACAGTGTTTATAGATAATGAGCAGAGTGGCTTTTTAGAGCTGTGGATTTTTAAATGTGTTTAGATTTGATCATATTTTTATGCAAGTGTGTTGTGTCATTTATTGCTCTGTACGTTTTTTGGACTCATTTCTCCTCCTGTGTTTTCTAATCAAACTGCGGGTTTTTGACAGTAAACGGGCCACCCTTTCTCATTTTGTTAATTCACTTTCTCATTTCTGCCCTGGCTGATTAACTAAAGAAGAACGCCCCAAATACAAGTATGTATGAATGTGCGCATGACCATACTTTTGAGAATATTTTGTAATGAGTGATGTTTGAATTGCATAGCACTGAAACTATGCTCAACGGCACAGAAAGTTACCAGTCATAAAAAAAGAAAAGAAATAAAAAAACGTGCTGATATGTCAGAAGTGCCTTCACGTTCTTTCACAGGCCGCTGGTCACTCAGCTTGCCGCCCCTAAAATTCCTGAGGGAGAGAGAGTAGACTTCGATGTATGTTTCTCTAAAGCCCCTCTTAATGAAATAACAACATGATTATGGTATAAATTACTAAATGTTGAGTGATGATCAAGAGCATTATTGTAACTTGAGCCACAAATCCACTGATCCCACTCAGGACATCCACAGGAAGAGGATGGAGAAGGATCTTCTGGAGCTGCAGACTCTGATTGAAGTTCACTTTGATCAGAGGAAGAAAGAGGAAGAGGAGCTGATTGGGCTCAAAGAGAGAATTGTAATGCCCTTCTCTCCTTTGCCTATCCCATACTCTCTTTGTTATCTGTTTGTCAAGAAAGAGATGTAAGAATATATCGCCTAATGAAGAATTGTATGTGATTAATGAGCTGTGTGGCAACAGCCGGATGATGCATGCAGTATGTCTTTTTTAGGAGAGTCGCAGGGCGGAAAGAGCAGAGCAGCAGCGCGTGAGGGCTGAAAAAGAGCGGGACAGACAGACAAGAATTGCGGTAATTAATAATGGAGGGCATTTTAATTAGCACTGTATTATATATACACTGCCTACACTGTTGATCATCTGTCAAAGTTACCATGGTCAAATGAAACTGAACGGGAACCGATTTAATGTGCACTTTGTAGAGTAATGTGTGCTTTTTTTTTTTTTCTTTCTTTTTTTTTTTTTATCCCATTATGAGTATACTAAGCCAAAGAAATATGAAGATCTCATGCTTGGTTTTTCTGCAGGAGGAAAGACAGAGGAAGGAGGATGAGGAGGCGAAGAAGAGGGCAGACGATGAGGCCAAGAAGAAGAAGGTGCTCTCCAACATGGGGGCTCACTTTGGAGGATTCTTGGCTAAGGTCAGTGTAATGCTAATAGTCTCTCAGAGGAATACTAAAATTGTGGGCAGTTTTTTCCTTATTAATGTGATACTATATGTTGCAAGTACATGGGTTGTTTGTGTATCCTCTATTTCCCTCTGAATTAACTGCTCTGCATGCTGATCTGAGCCTTGACATGTCTGTAAGTAAGATGTGTTGGTTTGTTTCCTGCAGGCAGAGCAGAGGAGAGGGAAGAAGCAAACAGGAAGGGAGATAAAGAAGAAGACTCTGGCGGAGAGACGCAAGCCGCTGGCCATTGACAACCTGAGAGAGGACGGCCTGAGGTCAGCTGAGACTCATGGGGGTCTGGGAGCCCTCGGGGTCTTGTGGGTGTTTTTGCACCAAAGAACCAGTGGGATCTTGCAGAAAAATTCTAGCATAACTCCATATGAACTTATACTGTTTTTATACATCTTGTTGCTAAAATTTGATTTGTCAGTTGGCTTATGGTTTCAAATAATCACTCAGCACTTTCCATCCCATGCTGTCGAAATCTGGAGTTGCGTAAGGTTGGCAAACACCATTTGAAACCGCTGTGGATCATTGTCTTGTGGCATTTCATTAATATCAAGTAAATCCTCAGGCTCCAGAGAGAGAAATTAGACACTGCAAATACAGACGGCACATAGCTCGGTGGTTTCCCATGGCTGATGCTCTTCTGGCTGTTTTAGAGAGCGAGCCAAGGAAATGTGGGAATGGATCTACCAGCTGGAGTCAGAGAAATTCGACTTGACTGAGAAGATGAGGAGGCAGAAGTATGAGGTGGGCAATTTAGCAGAGAATATGCCGGAGATGCGGGAGACCATTTTGAAAATGTCTGTTGAGTTCATGACATCAAATTTCCAACACATATTTGAATGTCTTTTTACTTATTTGTTTATTTTCAGATCAACGTGCTCCTGAATAGAATTCAACATGCACAGAAATTGTGAGTCGGTTTGCACGTCTGCCGTGACGAGCCAAGATACAACACAATTTACATCTGGAGATATGCAAAGATTTCAAACCAAATTTTAGGAGAGAAACCCCAAAATAGCAGTGAACAATTTTTCTCCCTGTATCTATTAATGACATTACATATAACTTAATGGCTTTATATCCAAATTCCATTGAGAGACGTTTGCTGATTAGCTGTGTGTGTTAAATGACTATTCATAACCCTCTCTGACTTTTTTCTTCTCCATCCAGCAAAAAAGGTCATGGTAATAAGGGCAAGGTGGGAGGACGCTGGAAGTGAGCGCACACACAGGAGGCACCAAGAAGCAAGAAGACAGTTTCAGTGGTTTCAGGAAAATGTTGCAGCAGTGTTGCAGTGCTTGTCCCTCGAGATAACTGAGATGCAATTGTTTGGCTGTGTGGCATTTACTGAGAGTAAAAAAAAAAATGCACAAATTATTAAAATGCACATAACACTAAATGGTCATTTTCTGTCAATGTAATTCAAAGGAGAACTGTTCCAAGTAGGAGAAAAGGAGAATTTGATTAGCAGCCTTGAAAATTCAAATACTGAACCATCCATTAACAGTCTGAACCTCTAATAAAAAATAATTCATCCACAAAAAAGACCAAAAAACAAAGCCCAATAATATAGCTATTAATAACTATGGAAAGAATTTGACAGTTGTTTCTCACTAGCTAGTGATCTTCCCTGTGGAGGAAAAATGGAAGAAAATGTATGAGCTCTGACGAAATATCGGCTTGACTTTCAATCTGTTACATCATGTAATGTGCTGAGCAGAGTAAAAATGTGTCTTGAGCTCTGCTGGGTTTAGCCAACTTTACTCTTTCTGCAGTGTGAAAGTGGCAAAGGCGTCGTCACTCTTTGCCTCGTGCCGTGGCTCAAATCCAGCCTCTTGAGCCATGCTCGCCACTCTCTGCGCAAAGCCTGCTTCTTGCTCTTTATTCAGATCCAATAGATACCTGAGACACACATGGATAAAACAATCATATTGATTAAATACGAAAATTATATGTGATTGAAACTAGCCACAATGCAAATTACATCTAGGAGGAAACTGAAATATGGACTATGCAGCAAACAGAGTATTTAAAGAAAAAAAGGAATTTCTCTAAAATCTGATTTGTGTTTGTCATGTGTAGTGCATGGCAGGCTGACTGTACTCTAGGTGACTGAATTGTCACCATGGTAACAGAGCCTGTTACTATAAAAACCCTCACTTGGCCAGCTCCACGACGAGCACAGCTTTTGGTGCTGCAATCTGTCTCAGCGTCAGGCCCAACTGGTGCACCAAGCTTTACAATATTGATCGAGAGGGAGAGAGAAATAACAGGCAATGAAACACAGTTGGCAATCAAAGTGTTCTGCAGTGGAGATGACTGGAATGTGAACGGCTGCTCTGAGACATTTAAGGTTCAGTTAGTCTGGTTCTATGTAGGGAAAAAAAGAGAGCAAGAAAGAACTATGCATTATGCATCAGGTCACATGGTTTGTGAAAGCAGAGCTCACACCTGGCAGAGAAGTAGATGGTGTTGAAGAACTGAGAGTATTTCTGTTTTTCTGGTAATTTGGAGAGAGAGTCCATGGGCAGGAAGGTCACAGAGATCCTATTCAGATGCATCAGATCTGGAAAGAGATAGATTCAGTATATAATTTCATGGCATTTATCTCATACACTGAATACATTTTTAATGTATTAAACATCAAGGCATCACGATGATCAAAGTATTCTTCCATAGGCAGGTCATATTTACATAGCTGTAATGCATTTAAACAGCCACATCAAAATACAGTGAAAAAAAAGCATTGCACTTGACCATAAGGCTTCATGAAGTTTGATATGAGCTGGAGAGCTTGTGCCAATGTGTGAACTAATATTCCTGCACTAAGCAGCACTGCACTGCTGTTCACCTAAAACCAACAGGGCCGCTTGTGTTAATAGGTGGCCATTTACCATTAATGCTGACAGATTTGTGGTAACCCTCTGGCTGTGAGGGCAGCTCCTCTGCCTCTGTTTTCTCTGTGTCTGACTGAGAAGTAGTGGGACTGCTCCTCCTACAGGACAAGCGTTGTAATAATGCCTGGACGTTTGCAAAGGAGATATCCTGGGCTGTCTGTGGATACGGAGGACAGATGGGGGAAATAAAGAAATTAATATGTTCCTCAGCATGCACAGCATTTTATCAAACATGCAAACGATGCAATTATTACATTTTACCTTTACATGTTGCCCATTCTGTGTCTTCAGTAGGCTTTTGTCCTCAGTCTCAATGCCAAAGGAGAGGTAGGGACTGGAAACAATGTCTCCCCAGTAGCCTTGAGCTGCAAGTTTGTCACCCCTCTACACATATACACAGACATACACAAAATACAAGCTCAGTTCCCTTATGGTATCAAAGTATCACATCCATGTGCTGTGTCACTACAAAAAACATACTTACATGGCTGAATATTCTTGTGGAGAGCAAAGTTGCATTGGTTGTTTGATAGGCACCTTCCCTCATGTCAAACGCCACGCCCCGTTCCCTCCATCGAACATACTGCTGCTTGTTGATGACACCACACTGAAGATGCACAAGAAGCAAAGAATGAGCATCCACATCCCAACATCTAAGAATGTCATTTCAAATTCAGTAGATTTAGGCTGCAGTTAGGATGCTGAGAAGAGCAACAAAAATGCACACAGTGGCCTGATACCCCTTTCTGGTGTAGCTTCATGGCCAAGTCCCAGTCGAAGGAACCCCTCCTGGAATCGTAGCGTGTTCCCAGGTGCTGCCTGACCCGTCCATCCCAGGCCTTAGTTATAGAGACAGGAACAACATGGCCAGATGGAGATTTGGTAGATGAAGGCTTGATCCATAGCTTGAATATCCTAACCAGCTCATCTCGCTCTTTGTACTGTAGAAATAGCAAACAGAATGAGATTGAGGGACTTAAACCAAACTTTTTGGAGCACTCATGCATTAGCAAATTTCTCAGATGGATATCAGTATTTGGAAATCCCACAGCATCTTTGAAGGATAGACTGATTAAAGAGTGTTTTCCTGCCTTGAGTGAAGTTGTGTCCAGGCAGGAGTTCTTGGCTGTGTCCGGTGTGTCATTTACAGACAGAGAGAGCTGTGATGCCGCATGTCTGAGTATCTCCTCTGTATGGCTGCGGATCTCACTGTTGCCAAACACCTCCAGGAAAACCTCAGTCTTCTCTAAGAGATAAAACATGGCAAGGCATTCTATGGGCTGTGACACAATTTCCTATACCACTATTTACACTGCAGAATTATACTGGTGTGTACACCCACCATGTAGACCCATGCTTTCCTGGGGTGTTAGAGACAGATAGAGCAGCACCAAATGTCTTGCCACCACGTCCATACTGTTTTCTATCACCCAAATCTACATGGGAGCAGACAGGGAGTTTAGCCACACATTACACCACTTTATCCTCACTGATTGTATGATTAACAAGCCTCGGGGCTCACATGAAGGCTGTCTGTCTCCCGTAAACCAGCAATGGTTTTCAGAATGTGTCTTGGATCTGCGCTGCCCACCAGCAAAACATTGACATGCCCCTCTTGTCTCTCGGGGCCTGCAGGGAGAAAGGGAGCGGGAGAGAGTAAGCAGCTGCAACACAGCATGATGTCACTATACACCTAGTCAACATTTTATTTTATTTTCTACAACTCACAAGCGTGGGAATCTAAAGCTGGGATAGGACATGCTGCTATAAAGCACGTTATCATCACATCGTCGTGCACGGGAGCCTCACCTACACTCAGTAGGTCGCGCGCAGGGCTAAAACCCCACCAGGTGACGCAGCCCGCGCCCTCACGTGGCCGCGCGGCGCTCATCCTGTGAAGAGCAGAGACAAAGAAGGCCACGGAGCTAGCTGAATTTATTGACTCGCGTCCAAAGTAAACAGTGGTTTGCATGAACACTTCAGCTGAGGTAATGATTTGGCTATTTGTTCATTGCGCATAGCGTCAGGGCATATTTTAACCGTTACTGTTTGACCGGCCGAGCGCTGAAACGAGATAACTCCCTCTGAAATCAATGTAAAGTTAACCCAGGCCACAGGCAGTGACTCTGACCTCCTATCTTAAGGTCACTCCTATCCACTTGACTAACACATGCCGTTTAAATAACACTTTGAAGTGACATAATTGGGGTAGAAATGGTGATAAACTCACCTGCTTTCTGGCAATTGTAATAATAGAGTTGGGTCACCTGCTAACAAGCCGAAAGTAGTCTGAGCAGAAAGTTTGTGGTGTGTTGCTAGGCAACAGTGTCTCCACAGGGAGGAAAGGCGCCCTCTGTCTGCCCCTCTTGTATGTTCCTGCTCTACAGTGCACTGAAGGTGTTACAATGTGAATTTATATAACAGTGGCATCCAGCCGAGGTCAAATCTACCTCATGCGTCGTCTGGTACACCCACGTTCGCTGCCACAGACTGACTACTAATGTTGACATGGAAACACTGATCTGTAATAGTCTATCTGTTATAGCCCAGAGCGTGGAAATAGTGTAAATCAGTGCTGATTTGGTGCATGAGCCCAAGAAAGGTGATGTGTTACCATGGCAACAGAATATCTGAATGAGCATTCCTCATGCAGTTATAGTGAACGCTCTCTGTCGTGTCCTCTCCACACATGAAACATGACAGAATATAAAAATGCTGTTGAAACCACGTTGAGTGCACCACTGGAAATTGTTGTAATACACAAGGAGGTCTCATCTCTATCCATTCAAACTCTGTGGCAATTTGACTTTAAGATAAGGCATTTCAAAAGCAGTGAAGAAATGTGCAGTCGAGGTGGCTAGTCAATATGGCTTTATTTGCTTTTGTGACATCTCTGAACATAGCCTAGCATTTTCAGGGCACTGTTGTGCTACCATACTGCATTATTTATTTATTTTTTTTTTTTACAGCACAGCAAAACAAGCAAAAAGGCCTAGTCTACTAAACATGACTTGCTGCTATAGACTAAACAATGTTGTCCCCAGACTCAAAACCAATTTGTCAGAATAAGCCAAACAATCTGTGAATTCTTTACTTTATTTAGCCTAATTATAACTAGGACCATGTATGAGCATACACAAAAGATGCACATTTACTAGTATGGTTTTTCCAAGTACACATTTAGACAGTCAGAGAGGAGGGAGAGGTTCTCATATCAGCATATCACACAGGCGCACACCAACAGCCACACCCAACCACACATACACACACATACACACCCACCCTCATTCAAATATCTCTTAAGAACAAAAAGGAACAAAAGGTATGGCATCAGAGAACATGTTAATCAAGACAACATGAGGATCAACATTGAAAAGCAATTTTCTGAACTGAGAAGGGTATCAGTCTAACGAGGTTTAGCCTTCAGAGCTGCATCGACTTCCTCCTCTGGCATGAGAGTGTGCCACTGGGCTACTGGGCGTCTGGGATTGGCCAGCATGTCCGACCAGTGTCGCAGGCCGACCCCTGTCGCTCCATAACCCATGAAGGTCTTCCCAATGGGGTCGTTGCTCCCAAGCTTGTCATAGTCAAACACTGTTATGACAACCTGCACTTTCTGGAGGAAAAAAACAGCAAGCAGTATTATCGAATCACCCCCATTACATTATTGGCATCTATAATGTGTCAAAGTGATCATGGGTGTTATGACACAACCAACCTGTATCTGCTCAAAGGGAACATCAAAGCTGAAACTCTCATTAAAGTAAGGATTGAGCGTGTTCTTCTTGACTGTCGTCTTCTTCTTCTTAATCCGTTTTCCATTTTGCTGCAGCACAATCTTCACATATGGATCTTATGAAAGAGGGAAAAAATCTGCTAAGCTTTTTTTTTTTCCCCCGAGGACTATTTCAGTACTTCTTGTAACAGAAGGACTGAAGGAAACTGATAAAGTAAGAATAAGAGACAGCTTACCTGATAAACCACCAACATCCATCTTCTTCAGGTTTTTCGCTTCCATGATGTTCACTGTCAGTTTTCCAGCAGTGGGCACATAGCGTAAAGAAATGCAAATATCTCCCAGTTTTTCTTGCTGAAAGGAAAACAATTGATGGATAACATTATGGCATGTCATCGAGGCAGACTTATTCTAACAAATAAAATACTTAATCTATTAATCCTCCAGTGATGATTATTTATTGATTTTCTTGTGTGCAGTGTGGGTTTTAATTACTTAAAATAGAGCATATGAATACATTCATCTTTTCTATGTATTTCTATATATTTTGAAAGTATTTTTAGATGTGAAGGTTCACTATATAGATTTACATGAAATATTAACACGTTTGAAAACATGGCATGTCGTACCTCCTCCTTCTCACCGCTCTCCAAGTCTCTCCATTGTTGCATTGGCTGACCTAAATCCACACTGTTCATGGGAATCTTGATCTCACCAATCATATCATGCTTGGAGAAACGGTCAAAGTCAAAGACCTGCAGCACCAGGGTTTTCCCACCCAGCTCTGCGTATGGGATCTTGAAAGAGAAGCAGTTAGCAAAGTCACAAAGGAGAAACATGCGCTTTTCAGTAATTAATAATGAAGATTTGGATGGTGCATTATTTCAGACTCATTCATCTTTTTTACATGTAACAGATTTTACAAATCCAAACAAAGAACATGTAGTGACGTGAGACAAAGAAAAAGTGCATCAACGTACGACAACATTGTTATCTGGGGGGATACCTTGACAGACGCCATTCAAGGAATGAGGGATTAAAGACGAAGGGGAGTAGAGACATACGCCAAACTTCTGCCCCATGAACTCAGTGGGGCAAAAGGTGAAAGCTCATCAACAACCTGGAACATCGACACAAACTGCGACAGAGACATAAAGACAAGAGCAACAACAAACAAAAGACAGACGACATAAAGTCAACGAAAAGGCACAGTGTGAGACATGATGTACCTTGAAGATGAAAGTCTCGTTGAAAACGGGACACAGATTCTTGCGCTGGACCTTGGTCTCATACTTCTTCTTTTTGTCTGGTAACAGGAAGACTTTGACATAGGGGTCTGAGGTGCCCCCCATATCCATGGCAGCAAGGTCCTGGGCCTGAAGGATTCCCACTATGAGCTTCGGAGAGAGAACAAGCAGGTAAGCAAGTATTAAATAATATGACTAAAACTAGAGTTTTTGTTTGTTGCAGATAAGCAGTGCCACACAGAACCTACCTGGGAATCTGTGAAGTTGTAGTCCAAGGAGTACTCCAGCTTACCCAACTTTTCTTGCTCTTTCTCCTCTTCCTCCCCTTCCTTCTTCACCTCCCCCTCCTACAAGACAAAGCATTGGTATGTTCAATATCTGATGGGATTAATTAGTAGAGGTAAGAAGAACCAGTGATTATATTTAAGTGGGAACTATCATTATCCATTCTGTGTACACCATACCTTCTCCCCAGCCTCTCCTTCCCCTTCCTTTGCCTTTCTGCGGCGACCAGCCTTCCGCTCTCTCGCTTTCTTTGGCTTTTTCTTTTTTCCAAAACACTTTTTGAAAATACAGAAGATGAAGCATGCCACCAAAGCCAGGACCACAACAACAATGCCCCCCACTGCCCACATGGGCACTGCAAAAGAAAAACATGAAGTTACATAATGTACAATAGGAATATGTTTATTGGATTGGAAGTTTTCTTTTCTGCTATCCTTTATATTCACAATATGTATGGAACGATGTAAGGTTATATGTGTAACTTTAAAGTTGAAGATAACAACAGGGAGAGCAGAATGATAACATGATGTGGCAAGCTCTTCAGCAATCATCCTGAACCATTACGTCAGTGAGTAGGCACAAACACTGCCTCCTGTTTCAAAGACTTTGTAAAAGCATGTTGTACTACAACATCAGGATTTTCAAGATTTAAATCTTCCGCAATAGTTTGAGATTATGTAGAAAGCAAAATCCACTCAGATAAATCAGGTTATTCGTTTAATCTGAAACTGTTCATTCAATATATGTGAACATAAACAGCTTTGGCAAAGCTGGGAAACAGGACGAAGGGCATAATCCATAATATCTTTGAGGGGTAAAATTGGCGTTGCTTGCAGCAATGGATAGGACTGTCCTGGAATGTTTGTTTGAGACTATTTTTCCCTTGATGGGCTTTGTTTTCCTCTTTTAAAGTTAGTTTTTGCTGAGAATGCATGGACATCTTCAACAACACCCTGCTCCACTATTATATAATTACACATTCACAGCCAGGAGTGGCCCTGGTCAACCACAGTCCTGAGCAGCTCTACTGGAGCAGTTCATGGTTTTGTGCTTTACACAAGGCACCTCAGCAGTAGTTGTTAGGAAAGAGGAGGAGAGCAATACTCGTTCTCTTTCCTCACTCAGATGTTCTCAGCCATGAAAATGGAAAATGACTGGCAGTTATGAACCATAAAATGTGGCTATATCCCTGTAAAATCCACTTGTATAGTTCCAGCTGTGTTGAAGTCCTAACCATACAAATCAAGATGAAGCTGTAAAGCAGCAGCAGGTTAAAAAAAAGAAAAAAAGAGAATACACATTAAAATTTTAAATAATCAATAAATGACAAAGCCCAGTGATGGACTAGCATCTTGTCAAGGATGTTTCCTTGCCTTTACATCCAGTGCATGATGGGGTAGGCCCCAGCCCTCTGCAACACAGAGGGCTAGGGTATGCAGCAGTATGGAAATAAATGGATGAAATGAAATAGCAGTTTCTGGCAAATGCCAGGAGGGACTCACTTGGCAGTCTGCCAAGCTCATTCATGAACTTGTCCTTCATGTGGTTGTAGTCATGGCCGGGGTGGTGCTCTGTATGGGGGTGGTCATGGTGGTGCGCTGGCTCTGGTGTGGCCTTTGGCTCTGGTTCAGAAGGCTCCGCAGCCCTCCGGGCCCGGACCCCCACACTTGCCAACCTCATGTCAGCTGTGAACCGGCAGAATCAATGCAGGTATTCATGTAGTTTTGGCATTCCCTTTCATGCTGACACCCTGTGGTGTGAGTGTGTTCGCAGTGTAATCCTTATGCAATGCATCATAGTTCCAGGCCTTCACACAGTACAGGACATCTCTGAGCCAGATGCTCAACATGGCTGACCCTAATCCTCTGTTACTCTCATTTCCTCTGTCATCTCACCCTCCCCATAACCCATGCTTTCTCTCCCCCATTTTACTCTTCCCCATTTCACCCCTCTTACTGTTTTTACATGTAGCTGGATTAAATGCTGGCACTACAGTATTAATCCAAAATCCCAGATACTCAAAGCGTAAATACAGGAGATGGTCTCCTATCTCTCTTTTCCCCACCAACAGCCCTCTGTTGCAGTTTCTCCCACCCATCCTAAATATCCCTGAGACGTTTTTAGAATGATGGGATGGCTCTCTGAAGGGATTTCAAAGGTAGTGGTCCAGTGGAATACAGCCAACACTGAGGGAAAAACCCAGTCTTGTTGCTCATAATTTGCATGAATATCACAAACTTAAATATATATACAAAAAATGACTTGTAAAATATAATGCATGAAAACCATTGGGCTCTGTTTCAAGCAAATAAATATTTTGTTGCATCAAACCTGAGAGACGACATTAACATTGTCTTGGTGCTTACGTACTGCACACAAACAGGGAGATGCTGAATGAATCAACTGGAATAATCTACTCACAATACTCTCTGCTCTTATAAACTGTATCCATCAGTCTAAGCTTTTTGTAAGGGCTGGTAGTGTTGTTCACATTGACTGATGGGGAAAAACATATTGTTCCTGTCAAAAGTGACAGGCATTGTATGAATAATTAAGAACAAAACAAAATGCCACTTACATAATTTGATCACAATAAAAATGTTTGTTAATAATGCAGTAGTAATCTTACCTTGTAGTATATTCCTTTTAACTCCTCTATATCGACTAATTTGTTAGAACAACTTTTATCTCAAAATGTATTTAAAGCCTCTTCCCCTGGGCCAGTTGGAGCCCTCACACACCCATTGTCCCCTCGTTCTTCTGCATGCCAGTGACTCGGACTGCTGGTCTTCCTCCAGCCCATTCCATCTAAGCTAAAGTGCTGGCAAATCACTAAAGCAGTGCTGTGATTTAATCCCCCCCCGCCCCCCTCCCTATATTAGTTTGCTGACAACACATCTGTTGCTTTGTCCGATTGAAGATGCTTAGAGAGCAGCAGCCACCTTTCCTTACATTACCTTTCCACCGTAACAATCTCACGCAGGTCGAAGAGTGGAGAAGGCTCTCCTTGCTGAGATTGAAAAGTGACGAGCCATTCGTTAGATTGGTGGGACATTGCAGTCGTGGTTGTCTTTATCCTTTTGAGTGGAGATTGCGGTGCATCCGGCCCTTTCTCACTAATCCCCTTGGGCATTGCTGCTGTGGAGTTCAATCATCAATCTACAGACTACTTTCACTGAGAGTGGACGTCCCATCCCTGGCTTACCATTTTACTGTACAAAACACACAGCCACATTTAGAACATTGTGAGTGGTAATCCTCAGGCGTGCTGCCATGTGTCTGCTCTGCTACATCTGGACATCTCAGTAGCTGCGACACAACATACAACAGCCATCTCTGATAGTAAAATTTACAGGCTACACTAGAGAATAAATACTTTGCTAGAGTTCCTCTACAAATCATTTGTATTATATGAAAACATGTAAAAATACTCTCAAATTTAGATATATGACACTGAATAATTACCTTTGTATGGACATTAAGTTCAAGCATGCAAGGATGTGGAGCTGTTTCTAATACTCTTGAACTCCCTTCCATGGTTATTTATCAATTCAGTATACCAACCAGTGGAGCCTTTATTTTGTTAAGGGCCCTCCTCACCATATACACATAGACAGCAATAACAGAGCTGCCTGTCAGTTGTGTCCTATGATCTTCATTTAATCAGGAGAATTTTCTTGGCCACATAAGTTTACCAAATATTAATCCAATCTTTCTATTTCAGATACGTAATGTGTATCTGTTGTTTATTTGGGATGTTGTAGTGGCGTGTCATCACTAGAGGGCAACTGAAACACATGGGACAAAATAAGCTTGCTATGATGCACTCTGTTGACATCAGTATGCAGCTGAATCTTGTCATTGGTATAGCCTATAATTTACAGAGAAACAGCACTGACATTTTTGAAACCACAGTCTGCCTGGTAGCTTAATGTTAAACATTAACCTCCCACTAAACAGTGGATAAACATATATTAGTCCCAAAGTCCTGTTGTTATATAATGTGCTATAGGTGCAGGCCTGACATTATATAAAGCACAGTGCATGTTTAGTCTGCATGGTGGCTGAAGTGGCTTTATCTGTCACAATTAAACAAAATGTGTTTAAAAAACAAGCAAAACACAAAAACAAGATGTCAATATAAGCTTACTTTATTCAAGAGGCATATTTTATCAATTCATCACAGTAACGGCAAATTGTCTGATCCAAAATAGTGTGCATTTTTCAGAAAATAGTTATAAAGGTAGAATTTTTTGACCAATGGAATGCATGACAGTTATGGAGCTTAAGTAACTATAAAATGTGACTCTTTTGAAAATCAGCTGGAGAAACAACATACTTTCTAGCACCAGGGTCTAGACGTCACAATTGTGTCACTGAAACATAAAGGAAAAATTGAGGTATTCTGTATTATTTAGCTTTGCTTTCTTAACAAATGTGTGGTGTGTACTAGACTGAGGTTTGGGTGGTGACAATAACACAGCCACTGTAACGGAAAGGAGCGCAGTGTGAGAGGCAGTAATGCCCTGTAGGACTCTTCGGCTCACAAAATGTAGAACATGCTTATAGTGTATGTTTGTCAAAGAGGTATTCTCCCATAGCGCCGTGCGTCTCAGAGGCGTTGAGACGGGTCAGACTGCCAATGTAGTCACCCAGCTTCTTGATGGTCTCATGGCTATCAGTGAGGAAGTGCTGCTCAAGGAAGTCACACAGCTAAAACAGAAGTAAGACAGGCAATGCAAATTAGTCATCAACAGGTGGTGCATAAGTTAAACACATAGCTGATATGATAAAACCAAACGGAGGGAACATGCTCGTCGAGGCTGAATGCACTGATGAGCACATCCCTCATCCCCTTATGACTTGGTGTGGTTCCTCAATATGTCTTAGAATTGTATACGTGTTTAATGTGTAACTAATCTCTCATCATCATCTACTTCAAGCGAGCAAAATTAATGAGATAGTAGTCTCTGAAGGTTGTAACTATAAATAACCAGATTTAATATTATGTCACACTTACATGAGGGTCATTGTGAGTGCCAGCTCTGCGGTGCACATCAATCACACAAGTATTGAGAGACTTCTGATAATCCAGAGAAAAGGACATTGCATCCAGGCCACCTCTCCAGTCCTCTCTACTTGGTTTCTAAAATAACAAAGTTGAAATTAGATCAAGAGACATACCAGTGTATGAAAGTAGTCAAATTCTGGGGCGAAAACCAACAAATTAAGTAATGCTGCATGACAATCAAGATAGCAACACTGACTTGAACAAAGCTGGCATTTTGGACTCACCGCAATGGTCTGAAGCAAAATCCTCCCCCCTCTCATGTTCTGGTATTCCAGCAGCTTCTCTGCCTGCTCCCTCTCCTTCACCGAGCGCTCCAAGAAAAAACTTGAGAAGTTTGGCAAGGCAACATCATCCCTGTCAAAGTACATCCCCTAAGAGAGACAGGGAGGAAATCAAAACATAGTGGAGCCACAAGTGAGACCCCCAACAAAAACAAAATCTCATTTATATGCTAATAATTTGAATAGTGTGTTTCTATGCAAATAACCACTATAGACGACAATAAAACAGTAAAAAGGCAAAAAAAAAAAAAAAAAAAAAAATTCACTTTTGAACAGTTTACACAGACTTTGGGATGATTTAAAGTTGCTGACATCAGATAAACAAACATGACCACACAACAGTAAATACAGGAAGAGGTCTGTGCTCTACTGAGTGCAGTTTCTAGTTGTTCTAGCTGAAATCTTACCAGGGCAAGGTAGGTGTAGGATGCAGTCAGCTTGAGGTTGACAAGTTTGTTGACGTCCGCCTCGCTCTCGGCATGGTAGTTATGTTTAACTGTGGACTGCATTTCTAAGAAGACAAGGAGAAAAAAAAAGTTTTAAAAAACAACTAGCAAAACAGGTTGTAGTCAGGCACGTCAGGCGTTAACATCTTGAAGTGTTATTTCCAAAGTGCGTCCGGCTGGAGTCAGACCCTAAAGTTGGTAAATCCTATGAAGACAGCAGACACATAACGATATACCAAAGGAAGCAGAAAGACAGTGTTCTTGCCTGGAACCTGGACAGTCTTGGTCAGCCAGCTAGCTAAAGTTAACGCTGTTGGAAGCCCTGCACCTGTCTAGCTTGCTTTTACGCAACAAACTGCAAGAGCCTCCGGTCAGTCAGGTGACACGGCCTGAGTCCAGGTGGGCCGAGGCTGTGAGTCTGACGTTAGCAAACCTCAACTGGTCAAACCTGAGCCTTTGATATGTTAGTTAGCTGGGTTACAGTTAGTCCAGCTGAGACGCTAGCAGCCTTACCTAAACAAGACTGGACTAATTGTCTAAAACGACGCAATGCTCGAATTCACACAAATACATCAGTGTTAAGCAAGTTAGCACTGTTTTTAAAATGCCCTTCCCTCGCTAACGGTAAATGTTTACGTGCACTCTGACCAGTTGGCAGTTAGCTAGCTAACCAGGTTAGCTAGTTATAACTCTAACAAGCTTATCAGCTCTTTGTCACTCACCCGCACTGGGAAAGTAAGTAGTCCACCTTGACAATGCTGTACGTGGCTATATAATTCCTATTTTCTTTCGGACCAAGGTCTTTGTTTACAACATGAACCAAGCAGGTTGATGAGCTAAAGCGGTGACTGCCTCGTCAGTTCAGCATTAGCAAGCCTTTATCCAGTCTCAGTCATGTTGCAGACAGATATCTAACGCCACCTCTTGTGTTGGGGGAGCATAGCATCTGTCCCACGTTCAAGCAAAAATAGGCACTTAAACATAAATGTTATGTGTTCAGAATGGTAGTTTTAATATGCTATGCTGCAGTTTTAATATGTAGTAATTACAATGCAGGCAGAGCATGAGGGCAGCAGGGTTTCCAGTTAGTGTGAAAGTTAAAAAAAAAAAAAAAGAGCACTTTTTTCTTTTTAAAAACAGCAGTTGATATTAAATTGCATGATGAACCACGAATACATTAATCGAGCAGTGTTTTGCAGTGCAAGCAGTTGTGTTGAATGAGTCTTGATGAACCGGATTTCCCTCTTGTTGCTTTTTTCCCCTCCATCAGCATGGTGCTATTTCCGGGCGTCCTGCACCACTGCGCCCCATGGAAAATCACCTGTGATCTCTTTGCATAAATGTATGTGTCATCTAATTTATGTTTCATCTAGTTTTACTTTGCCAATCCTACATACATCCCTAAAACACCCTTATCAGCAAAATTCGAAAGAAATTACTTGTTTATTTAGCTTTGTGTGAAATAGATAATTTATTCAGAAATATTTTCAGTATTCAATATTTTCGAGTTTCCTCTTTTACCCTGTCTTGGTGCTATTTTTCCCCTGTATCTTACCTATTGATACTGTCTTGCTATAATTAGCTATAGTTATTTGTAGGCTATAAGAAGCAGTTAAGCCTGTTCACTCATCACTTGTCACTCATTGGAAGTTGTGAAGTGTGTAGAAGGAATCTGGACAGCAAGTGAAGAGCTTTGACAAGTTCATCTGTGGTACTTCAGTTGTGTTGTTATTCAGCCAGGCACAAACAAGCCCAAAGACAGTTAAGAATACGCACAGGTTTCTGGGATAAACCACATATTTATAGCTGGTCCCTAAAACCACCTTATTCGTACTGGGAGTATATATATTTTAGAAACTAGGGAAGTGGTGTAAAATCTAGTTCCTCTTTTAAAGTTTGGTCCACATGTGCTTTTCAGTTTTTCACTTTTATGTATTTAAATAAATGCTTACAGTGTTTGTTTTACTGAGAGGAAGCCGGTGGTTTTGTTCAGTAACCACCCTCCTTTACAGGAGAAAAAATAAGTGTTTGCCAGGGACAGTGACAATGAGGAAGATGAATGCAGTAATGCTAAAGAATAGGAATGAGGGCACAAAAGGCCACAAAATGAGGGCACAAAATGAAGTGCACAGAGTCCAGACTGGGTTGTCTATCTCCCAAAATAATATTTTTTTTCTCCTTTGTGATTACAAGAAATGTTCTTAATGAGCCTTACCCGAAAAATCCATAAAACTCATGAACAAGTACCTCTATTTCACCCCTTAAGCGAAACTGATTGCTGACCTTTGACCTCCAACCCTGTGAGATTTTACCCTGGCTTTCTATTTATTCGACAATATTTGGCACATTCATGTCAAGAAGCTGTAATTTTGTCAAAAATTCAGTGTGTCTTCCAAAGTTTTACACACACACACACACACACACACACACACACACACACACACACACAGACACACACACATACATATATACTGCAAGAGTGAAACAGGGTGTTGCTGAAAAAGAGCATGTGTGCTCAGTGAACCAACCCTGGATAAGTATAGGTTAAAAAAAAGACACAGGAGAACAGGCAGGTTGTTATTTAATCGAACAAAAATGATGCACCAGGCAAAACAGAGTACAGAAACAAACAAGGGAGGCAGAACAAATGACCAAGCGGAGAACAGTTGAAAGAGATCAGCTTAAATACTCCAGCCAGCGGGTGAAACTAATGATCCTAATGATTAACAGAGGGCCGGAGAGGTGTGCACTCCGGAGAAGTGTGCACTCCACTGCATGCACCGCAGCATACACTGAGACAGAGAGGAATGCATGATCTACACCTGCTCTGTCCACGTTTTCTAGGCTTTTGTTTTCACTGTTCATGCTAGTCCAACTGTCCAGGACAATAGTGTAATGGGTCTACTTGGAGGAAAGTAGTGCCGACCCTGAAATCCCCTAGACATTTGACAAAAATGGATTCACTGCTGACTGAAACAGCTGGATCCAAACAAGCATTTTTATAGAATTTCTTTAAGGACACGGCTGAGTTTAAAATCTCATGTATTATTATTACTAGTCTCATCAATACTTAGAACAGAAATCTTCCCCAAAGACCCCAACCCAAAGACTTTTGATCTCATCAGATATAATGTATATTGTCTGGAGCTACTTTATTATTATTATTATTATTTTTTAATTGGCTTCATGTTGTCAGAACTTAGACCAAATATAAGAAGGAGCCATGAGAAGTGAGACTTGAATACTTGACAACAGAAGGGAGGTTCATTTTGAGTTTCTGGCCTCAGGACATTTATTAATTCACATCCAGTGACCACAGAGACAACATAGATTTTTTTTTAATGAGTGGTAATCTGTCCTTTGATTCTGCAGGCTCACCTGTGCCAAGTTGATATTATAAGAAGTTGGTGATGAACATGGAGAGTTCACAGAGATAATGATCTCCTCTTTTCTCTTTGTTCATCAGGCATCAGGCTATGTCTTTATATTCTTTTTTCTACTACTTAAAAACTTGAGGAGAGTTTGCAACAAATATACTTTTTTTGCATGCTGTTAGAGGGGACAGCTGTAGCCTAGAGGAGTGGTTTTCTAAGGCGGCATTGGCAGTGATTTTGCCAGTGGGGGTACATGCCATAATAAAAGCCAATCATGAAGACATTAGGAGCCATGTGGCCTAGAAGATAGAGAGCGTGAGTGGTTGGTCATTTGTTTAAATCTGTGAACCATGGCGCGAGTCAAGACTCTCGGTGGGGAAAGTGAAAGAGACATGTAAAATCCACTCATCCTGCTGAAGTGCCCTTGAGGAAGGAACTTCACTCCTGGCTTCTCAAACCTGGTTTCATTAGGCAACTTCAGGCATACATATGTGTGTGACCCTCCCTCCAGCTGCAGCTATTGTTATAAACATCAACTTACTGTACCTAATTAAATAAAGACTTCTTTTAAAATAGTTGTAGTGGATACAGTAGTTCACAAGGAGTGGCCAGATCTTCCACTTTCCATTTGGACTTGCCTTTATTTATCTAGACAAATGCTTCTTGAAATATTTGAAAAGGATTACTAGGTTATGAATTTATTGGGTTTGGAAAAAACAGAACTAAATGGTGATATTGAAATACTGGACAGGTTATATTGCAGCTGGCTGTAGCACAAGATTTTAACATTGATAGGTGTCAGACTCTCGACTTCCATGCACAGTGTTGTGATTGTATGCTGAAGTAAAACATTTACATTCAGTACAATTATTCTGTTAAAATGCTGAAAGTTTATAATTATATTGCATATTGACTAAAAATTTTATGAAGCTAAACTTCCTCGTTCTGTTTCCCCAAAGATCAAAGTTGTCTTTCACACACCAGGTTTACACTACAGTTTTATTGCTGTCTGCTTCATAAAGTGAGGCAATACATGTGAATAATTAAGTGACTTTAGTTTCGGTTCAAAATATGCTGGTGGTGTTTCAGTTCCCAGTTCTGTATGGTGTTGTAGCTGCAAACCACAAGGGTGCTATGAATAACACTTTCTGTGACCGAAAAAAAAAAAAAACCTGAAGTAGCACCACCGTTTGTTATACTTGCATAACTGGACAGATTGGACTGTGGTTTTATCATAAAAAAACAACTTTTATCCCGAACAGTATTGAAATATTTAAATAAGTTCCATTTTAGATAGCAAATTCTTATTTTTTTCTTAATACACCTCAAACACACAATTATTATTCCAAGTACTAACACTTATCTACATACAGCAGGCATAAAAGACTACTAAACATTCAGATCAGACAAATTTGTTTGATTGATGTACTTTACTCAAGTGTGACACTGTGACGGTTAATAAGGAAGTAACAGGCGGGGCAAAGGTCTCTGTGGTCGTACCAGGTCAAAAAAGAGAAGTAGCAATATATTAAGTCATTTACAGCAATGAGAAGGGATCAGAGGTGACCAAGAGGAGGACGTGGTTGAGAATTAAAAGTCAACACAGCTTAAATTAAGCAAATATTGGATTGCTTCACTCAAGGCGCGAGGAAATTCTTTGCAACAGAACGGTGCATTTTTTTTTTTTTATCAGCACACTGTTGGTTGTCCTGACAGTAGCAACTGGAAATTGGTCTTGACGCAGCAAATGAAGGGAAATCAGCAAGTTCATAATATGTCAGTTGCTTAATAAACCTTAACAATGATGAAGAATTTATTTTTGAAAATCAACTCAGTCCACTTACTTCTGTGTCTCTTCTTGACTCCACTTTTGGTAAGTTTTTTTTTTTTCTTTCAGTTTTACTGTCAGATGTTATACTGTAGCTTTTGTTTCAACTGCCAGCAGAAGCTTATCTGAAAAACAAAGGAAAACTATACAATTAAAGTCACAATGAAGATAAAATGCATAGTATACATTGCATGAAAGACTGAACTATGAAAGGTAATTGTTGCGCATTAAAACCTTTAATTCTCTGCAAACAAAATCTAGTTTTGACTAAGTGTTAGTCAGTAAGAAATCTATTCAACAACAACTCAGTCAGCAGTCTGAAATGTCTGCAAATAAAGACAATAAAGCAGTCAAATTGTATTATGTGCACCATATTGGAACTAATGGACTTTTTGAAGCTCTGCAATGTGAATGTACAATTTTTCATGTGGCTCCCGTAATCTATTCTTGCTAACTTCCTTAGAGAAACAAATGCAAGACAAAGGAAACAACTTATTGTAAAAGATAAGAGGAAATGTATCTCAGACATTATATTATTGTTTTGTTCTAGTATATTGCAGATAATTCTAAAAGCTAGGATATACTTTTTTGCTTTATTTTGTACATTTACGTTATTACGTTATTATATTAGCAATGTAAATGTAGCCCATGATAGATATAAGTTATATTTCAGGTCATCAAATATGGAAAGTGTACAGATGTGTAGATATAATTTGATGCTTTTTGCTAAAGACAATTACTTAGCTAAGAACACATGGATTCATTTATTTTTGTGGTCAGCTTACTCATCGGCTCAATTTTAACCCTAAAACATAGTATACGTAGTATACCCTTCCATCTCAAAACAACAACACAAATATCAAACAAACAAAAAAGTAAAAATAGAATATAGAAATGTCTAACACTGTTAATACAGATCATATTTAGGTCATAATGTACATGTTATAATAAAGATCTCCTGGGTTTCCTCTGAGTTGCTGAATGTTTACATAATACACCTGTCTCATTTAAACTTCTCAACAAAATTGAAATTAAGGTTTTAACTCTTTGAACAAAAATCACAAAAGTAGGCCTCAACTCTTCTTAAGAAAAAAATACATTTCAAAGGCTAGTAATGCCTTTTAGAGGCGAGACATTTCTGCACATCCGTGCTTAACTCATTTCCTGTAGTGCTTCTGTTTACATTATCATTACATTATCACAATGAACTTACTAGTGACAAAGAACTGGAGGAAAAAAGTACTGCAAATTCTACATGTCATTATTCTTACTACCAAAAAAAGCTCCCATGACTTATTCTGCACTATAACTCACTATGACTCTTTTCTCGCTGTTTTTTTTTTTTTTTTTTATGTTAAGAGAGTGACAGAGGTGGGACAAAATGACAAAATCTAGACTTGAATAAAGTTAATAATGATAATGCTGGAGGAGGAATCAGTCAGGAAGTCACATGACTTGGTTCGGTATTAACTGAGGGAAGAAAAAGCAGAAATGACACTGTGATGGGTTACTCTGAGATTGCATTAAATTTCCATGAATTTAGTAAATGGCATATACAGATGAACACTTATGAACATTGTATATTAATGGAGACGTTGGTCACTTTGTGGAATGAGGTTATTGTTTTTCTGTGCCCTAACAAAGGAGCCCACGGCAGCAACAACAGCATCAACAACAACAGTGCTATCACGAACAACAGCAACAACAGCATCACCAACAACAGCACCATCACCACCAACGACAGCAACAACAACAGCACCAACAACAGCAACAACAGCATCACCAACAACAGCACCATCACCACCAACGACAGCAACAACAACAGCACCAACAACAGCAACAACAGCATCACCAACAACAGCACCATCACCACCAACGACAGCAACAACAACAGCACCAACAGCAACAACAACAGCACCAACAACAGCAACAACAGCATCACCAACAACAGCACCATCACCACCAACGACAGCAACACCAACAACAGCAACAACAACACCACCAACAAAAGCGGCAACAGCAGCAAAAATATCATCAGCACCAACAACAACAGCAACAGCAGCAAAAACACCAACACCACCAACAACAACACCAACAACAACACCAACAACACCACCACCACCAACAACAAAACCAAGTAAGTATGAGTCACTGTCTTTTATCTTTGAGTGGTGGTATTTCTGTATTTCCAGGTTGTTTAGTGCAGGCTTTGTGTAGTGACATGTTAGTCTTGGCCTCATCCACACTTTATCATCTCTTGTTTAAAGAGATGGAATGGACTGCTGAGTGAGAAGTCTAGCCCCAGGCAATGGAGCTCTAATGTCATAAATTATATTACAGCCTAATGCCAAATGCTGCCATTCTCTGCTACTAACGACTACAAACGAATTCCCTTCTCGTTCAGTTCCTGAAGATGTTAATAAAGTGACAGTGGTGGGACAAAATGAATCCAGCATAAGTCTGCAGTGGGATAAAGTTAACAACATCACAACATACAGGCTCCAGTATAATGAAAATGGCATCGTTACAAAGAACATCACTGAAACAGATGGGCCAGAAGTTCAATATGTGGTCTCTCCTCTCATGGCTATGACTGAATATGAATTCACCCTCTTCACTGTGTTGGAGGGAGTCAGCAGCTCTGGATCCAGATTTACAGCTGTCACTGGTAGGTGACTATTTCATGCATATCAGGGAGTTATTATTATTGGGATATGCAAATGATTTACACATTGCTGTATTTATCTCGACCTGTAATAAAAACAAAGCAAAGTAAACTTGCAGCAGTCAATATGGTGTCGATGATATCATGGACATGCTAGCTCCTCGCAATGCATAAAGCATGACTAATGGAATATGGTGGACAATATCCTCAGCCATACACAATCATACACTTGTGTACAGTGGTAGGGAGAGAAATTTCACTGCACCAGAACGATATGAATCAGTGACACACACAATCTTAGCACTCACAAATTAGACTCAGTAATTTAAAAATGTCATTGCAACAACTGAGATATTTGATTGTTTTTTAAATCATACATTTACAATGAACTAGACTATGAGGCTGAGTAGGGAAATCATGTCTTTTTTGTTTGTAAACGAATTCTGTCACAGTCTGTTCCCCAGTGCACTGTGATTCCTCTAATGACAACTGTCAATTCGTCCCTCTTTTAGCTCCTGAAGATGTTAATAAAGTGACGGTAGTAGGACAAAATCAAAGCAGCATAACTCTGCAGTGGGATAAAGTTAACAACGTCACAACATACAGGCTCCAGTATAATGAGAGTGGCAGCACCGTTATGGAGAACATCACTGAAACAGATGGGACACCATTTCAATATGTGGTCTCTCCTCTTACTGCTGCGACTGAATATGAATTCATCCTCTTCACTGTGTTTGAGGGAGTCAGCAGCTCTGGACACCTATTTACAGCTGTCACTGGTAGGTGACTATTAACTATGCTTAAAGATGCGATTTGCAAATGATCGCAAAGGACTAATTGCTTTTTTTAAAATATGTACCGATATTTGATATAGTTGACCGTATTCCTCAGTTGAGTAAAATAAAAGATAGAGCAGTCAATAGAACCACAATGACTTACTGTAATGGACATGGAAGGACTGATGCCTCTTTATATCCTTTTATGACCTGCATAGCTCTACAATAGGGTAAATTTACAATATTTGTAAATAACTGAGGAAAAAAAAACTGAAATTGAAATTGGGAGATCCTTTAGTCATTCTTAAAAAAAATAAATCTGTTGAGATTTGTTTCCCACTACACTATCTGTCCTCTCATCATGACGACTGTGAATTCTTTCCTCTTTCAGCTCCCAGAGATGTTAATAAAGTGATGGTGGTAGGACAAAATGAAAGCAGCATAACTCTGAAGTGGGATAAAGTTAACAGCATCACAACATACAGGCTCAAGTATAATGAGAGTGGCAGCACCGTTATGAAGAACATCACTGAAACAGATGGGACACCATTTCAATATGTGGTCTCTCCTCTTACTGCTGCAACTGAATATGAATTCACCCTCTTCACTGTGTTTAAGGGAGTCAGCAGCTCTGGACACCCATTTACAGCTGTCACTGGTAGGCGACTATTAATTATGTGTAAAGATGCGATTTGCAAATGATTGCAAAGGACTAATTGCTTTTTTTTTTTTTTTTTTTTTTCAATCTGTACCGATATTTGATACAGTTGACTATATTCCTCAGTTTAGTAAACTTAAAGATAGAGCAGTCAGTAGAACCACAATGATGTACTGTAATGGACATGGAAGGACTGATGCCTCTTTATATCCTTTTATGACCTGCATAGCTCTGCAATGGAGTAAAGCTGACAATATTTGTAAATAACTGAGAAAAAAAATGAAATTGAAATCGGGAAATCTTGTAGTCATTCTTAAAAAAAAAAAAAATCTGTTAAGATTTGTTTCCCACTACACTATCTGTCCTCTCACAATGACTGTCAATTCCCATCTCTTTCAGCTCCTGAAGATGTTAATAAAGTGACGGTGGTAAGACGAAATGAAAGCAGCATAACTCTGCAGTGGGATAAAGTTAACAACGTCACAACATACAGGCTCCAGTATAATGAGAATGGCAGCACTGTTATGGAGAACATCACTGAAACAGATGGGACACCATTTCAATATGTGGTCTCTCCTCTTACTGCTGCGACTGAATATGAATTCACCCTCTTCACTGTGTTTAAGGGAGTCAGCAGCACTGGACAAACACATATAGCTGTAACTGGTAGGTGACTATTACATAGCTATGAGCAACGTATTTTTATTAAATGCAGATGGTTTACAAATTGCTGTATTTATCTATACCTGGAATCTTAGCTGTTATATCTGGCCCTTTTCCTCTGTGCAATGAATATCTCTTTATATCCTAGCTCCTCGCAATGCAGAAGAGTTCAAAGCAGTTGGGCAAAATGAAACCAGTATAACTCTGCAATGGAATAAAGTTGGTAACATCCTCAACTATACACTTGTGTTCAGTGGAGGAGAGAGGAACATCTCTGCAGAAGAAGGAAATAAAATAGTGACACACATCGTCTTAGATCTCACAGCTGGGACTATATGTGATTTCACTCTCTTCACTGTGTTTAAAGATTCCAGAAGCAGTGGATATTCAATCCGAGCAGTCACTGGTAAGAAATCTGGGATGATTTACCTTATTAATTCATGGTTAATTACCCTGGCTAAAACGCATTGCCTCCCTTAATTTTCTGACTTTCTTTAGGGAAGCAGAATTTTTTTTTTTTAATTTTTAATTTTAATTATAAATTCCACTATTAAAAGTGTAGTTGTAAAGATTTGGTTAAATTGCAACAACATTTAATAACATTTTTTCTATATTTCATTTTTACTTGCAGTGATTTTTTTTTTTTTTTTTTTGCTTTCTGACTTGCTTATGTTTTACCTCTCCTCCAAGGAAATGAATTTGGCAGCCAGCAAACTTGACTGCTAAATTCATTCGTGGCATGTTGTTACACTTAAATATTTATATTTTATTTTGATATTAAATATTTAGATTTTACAAAATAGCAATTATTTGCTGCTGCACTGTACTTTCTGTTTTTTTGTACTTCTGGTTAGATGCTAGACTGCATTTCGTTGTCACAGTTGAATCTAATCTAATCTAATCTAAATTCGTAAACTTAATTCAGAGTTTACCAGGGGCAGTGAATGAAGTGTTCTTTCTTTTCATCAGCTCCCATGAAAGTGGCTTTTGTCACCGTGACTGAACGCTCTGTGACTGGTGTAACCCTGCAGTGGGAGAAGGTGCATGGAGGAGTCGACAGATACTTGCTTCAAATAAACAACAAAGATGAATCAATTGTGGCGAGTTCATCCTCAGATCCTGTGACATACAAGGTTCCATCTCTCCTTGCTGGAGAAGAGTATCCATTCAGCCTGTTCACAGTGTTCTTCAAAGTCAAAAGCGTGGCTTTTGAAGGCTTCACAGTGACAGGTACACTGGCTTGCCCTCATCAGTGACTCTCCAAAACTGTTGTCAGAGGATGTTTTTCATTTTCTGCTTTTAACAAAGACTTGATGTTCATGTTTCATGTGTTTAATAAACTTTGTTCCAGTCTGTGATTTTAGGGCTTTTCCAGTAGTCATATGCTAAATTTGACAATGAAGACTTGTTTATTTTATGTTGTTACTTACAAGTGCAATTATTTTTCATTCCTTTCAGCCATAAACTGTTCCGCTTCACCCTGGCATGTTACTAACTCATCAATCCAAGGAACGGTCGAGGGTTTGTTCACGACTGCAAATGCCACAAATGGATCTCATGTTCATGTAGTTCCCAGTGATGGAGGCCGTAATGTGTCTTTTGATGGCCTGTACCCTGGCTCCACCTATGTGGTATCTCTTTTCTATAAAAAGAACTCAGAAACCTTTCCACAGTGTCAACACAATCTGACAATCAGTAAGTTCAAACCTGCCATTTTTTGGAATTTGCCACCAAAATAATGAAATACTATCACTGCATTTCTCAATCTTTGTAAAGGTAGTCTTATGTGTATCGCCTGGGGTGATATGATGAGTACATTTGCTCAGCACTTTTATTTAGAATCTAAGCAGAGAAAGCTGGGAAATATTGTCTTAGATGTCAAAATATGATGTACAGACAGTATCAGTATCAACATCTGTTTAATGCCTTTGTTCATGTTTTCTCACTTGTTTTAATCAGTTCCTCCAGTTATAAACGCTTACTGTGACTACTGGGGAAGTGGTTACTCTATTTTAATTCGCTGGGATGAGCCGAGTGGTGTGTGGACCGGTGTGGAGGTGAATGTGAAAGGGAATACTTATAAGCTTACCACAAATGCGAAGCTGGAAACCCAAATATCTGGATTTCAACCTGCAAAGACATACAAAGTGTCTGTAGCCTCATTCTCTGGGACCTTGAGGAGTGAGTTCCGCAGTTTTGACTGCCACACCGATCCAAGGGGTGAGTGAAAGTTGATTAGTGCTTTATTGAAAGAAATTTTAAACATTTCCACTCATTCCTTGTTGTTTTGAAGGTTGTCTGCAACCAAAGGTTTCTCCTGATGGGATAATAGAGATAACCTGACTGTGACTAGGGCCTTCCATACTGTGCTGAGTATCAGGAATGCTGCAGAGATCTAAAGCCAGGTTGTATTTCCTGCAGGAGTCATCGCAGGAGCTGTACTCGCTGTGCTGCTCTTTTGCCTCCTGGTTTGTCTGGCAATCTTCATTTGGCGTCGGAAACCAGAGGTTTTCAGGGCGGTGTTGCCTCAGTAAGTACAAGTTTAAGTGCATCATCTCCCAAGAAATATAATATGTCAATCAGACTGATCACTTCTGGAATATGTCCCTTCTGTCCCCCACACTTTATTACACCTACATTTTGTTCACTCAGTTTGTGAGTCCACCTTGTTTTTTGCTTTCAGACACCTTTCATTTAACCCCTTTAAAATCCAAGCAAATTCACTTTGTTTCTTTTAAAAACATGGGTGAAGAAAATGAATGGAAAATTAAGAAGAAACTAGTAGAAATTATACAAGAAAATGACCAGAAAATGAGCTAATAAAATTACAAAAACTATCCCAAAAAAAAAAAAAAAAAAAAAAATCCTGGAAAATTTGTTTCAAAAAAAGGCTAAAAAAAATACAAGAAATTTGTATATTTAATCTATATTTTAAAATATCTATATTTAAAATTACATTACAGGAATATTTTTGAAAATTTGTGGCCATTTCATTGATGTTTTTCATGTGATTTAGAAATTTTTGTTTTGGTTAATTTTGGAATACTCTTATGATGATTTAATTTCCTAATTTAATGTCAATATGTTTTTGAACAAATCAAGTGAATTTGTTCATGTTTCAAATGTTTGTATACACCCAATAAAAGTGACACAAAGTGGTTGATATATTTTTATGTTAAAAAAAAAAAAAAGTCTTACTCCTGAACAGTCTGTCTCCCTGACTTTTGAAATGATGCCTGTGCCCTTTACATCTCTGCTTCCTTTCCACAGCAGGAAAAACTCATTTAATCGTGGTATCAAACTATCCAGTGAAAAATACAGGTAATAAAGCCGTTTAACTTTCTCAATATATTGTTAACACCCTCTCACTGTGTATTCATCAGTAAAAAGCAGATGATACAAGTGAAATATACAAAATGATACAGATTGTATTTTATTATTGTATTTTTTTCAGAGCTATTCCGGTGGATCGTTTTCCAGACCACTTCTACCAAATGAGTGCAGATGAGAACAGAGGTTTCAGTGAGGAATATGAGGTAACCAACGACAACTTAACGTAGGCTATTGTGTTTAGCTGGATGGCAGAAAAAGTAAAAGTGTTCTCAGACATTGTAAACAACTCATGTATGTATACACACACACACACACACACACATATATATACTTATAATCTATTTCTTGATTCTATTCTTAATCTATTTCTTGATCACATGTTAAGTCATCTGACATTTGTTTTTGCAGAACTTCAGTCCTGTTGGCACAGAGCAGACACGTAAGGCAGCTGCTATGCCAGAGAATAAAACTAAGAATCGTTTCACCAATGTCTTGCCATGTAAGTCCATCCTCTGCTTGTTCTTTCATTTGATCAGCAGCTGTAGAGCCATGAGCTCTTTGCCTTAGCTTTATAGCCTTTTACAACAATGCTCACTTTGACGTGGTGCACTGCAGTTAAAGCGAGCTCTGTTTTCTGGTCTCAGATGACTGGTGTCGGGTAAGGCTAACCACAGACGTTGACGGTGACATCTCGGACTACATTAATGCGAGTTACATGCCAGTAGGTATTTTTTCATGTAAACCACAAACATGTCATGAAGCGTTTTCTGCACTTCCACCTATATATAGCATGCAGCTTAGGGCTGGTCTTTACCAGAGTGTCCCATGATAAGAGGGTATGATATGATAAGATAAAACCATTGTCCTATGAGCAGAGGTGCAGCTGGCAGTAAATAGCTCTTAATAGCGCTGTTCACACACATTCCTGTAAAGTCTTATAATGTTATGACATGCAATTCAAGGAATTGCATGTTTTTTTTTTTTTTTTTTGACCACAAAATGATAGACTTCACACTGAGTTGTAGGCTTTATAAAGCATAGTGAAGTGTGTGCACTGATAATTTTGATATTTGGTTTTCAGGGCTACAGCAGCAACAGACAGTACATTGCCTCTCAGGGTCCTCTGCCCTCCACTGTCAGTGACTTCTGGAGAATGATCTGGGAGCAAAGAGTAAAGGGTGTTGTCATGGTAACCAACTGTGTTGAGAGTGGACGGGTGAGTCCTCAGGAATGATAGATTGTGTTATATTGCTACATGTTTGAGGAGGTACAGCCTTCAAATCATAGTGATCTACTGTAAATCATTTGCAGTTATATGGTTGTTGTGTCGTAAATAGATTACAAACGATCGATGCAAGTGTCCTATTGTGTACACAGCAAATATTGCTGTATTTTAAAAATATTGATTTTACATTTTTAGTTGATTGTGGAAATGTTTGTCCACTGGTAGAGCAAACTTTCTTAAGTCTTGCATTGTATTCCTACTGGCATCAAAAGCAACTTACAAAGCCAAAAGCAAAATTATACTAAAACTTAAAGTCCTCATGACCTTCTCTTTTCAATTTTTCCTAGACCAAGTGTGAGCAGTACTGGCCTCTGGACTACACTCCTTGTCTTTATGGGGATCTGTTGGTCACAATCAAATCTGAGCGGCCAGAGACCAACTGGACATTGAGGGAATTTGGTGTGAAAAATGTACAAAACCTCTCTCAACTTCAAAATATCAATCCAGACATAATCTGTCTTGGTGTTGTCATACCTCCCAAGGAAAAGAAAGTGAATTAATGTTGTGATTGAGTTTGTCATTGTACTGCATTACAAATCTGCTTATAGAAAATACTGGATATATTTTTTTTCATGTCATGATGAAGATTTTAATACCTTTGCAGTTAAAATTGCAGTTTTAGTTTTTATTATTAGTATGTACCAACTAGCCTATTAGCCTTGGACTGGGACTGATTTTAACCTCCTCGTGGGAATCTTGTTCACAGAGGCAAACCTCAGAGGAACGCAAAGTGAAACACTTCCACTTCACCGCCTGGCCTGACCACGGCGTCCCAGAGGGCACAGAGGCTCTAATCCAGTTCAGAGGGCTGGTTAGACAGCACATGGAGAGTGAAGGTGCCGGGGCACCCACTGTGGTCCACTGCAGGTACAGTTTAAGAATTATTCCCATTCTGGACTCTTGGGAGAGTTACCTGTACCTTTTGGTTGCCTATTTAATGCAGTGCACCTTTACAGCACCATGAGTGCATAGATTTTTTATCATGGGAGGGCACCAGATGGAATGACATACTTTCCTCTGGGACCAAGAACTTCAATACGAGTAGCTGATGGCAGTCAAATCTTGAACAATACATTAGCCTAAATCCTGACTTTATTAAAGTTAACTAGTTTTTTTTCCATAAGAGGTGAGTAACAAGACCCTCAGAAAAAAGGTGGTGGTCACTGTCTCATGATCTTGAGCGCCATTTACACTCCCACATGAAAGCAGGATGAGAAATTTCAATTTGAACCCTTAATGTGAAGTTTATTCGATCATACGAGGGCACTGACTGCCTACCTATGATGTGTTTCATCTCTGCCTTTTAGTGCCGGTGTGGGGCGGACAGGCACCATCATCGCGCTGGATGTGCTGCTCCAGCAGCTGGAAAGAGAAAGGGCAGTAGGCATTGCTGGCTTTGTGCACAAGATGAGACTGAGCCGACCACTCATGGTGCAGACAGAGGTAAATGTTTCACAGTCAAGTGTCTCAGGCTGAGCCACCACTGCTTTGATGATGTTTGTCTTTTTCTTTGTTTTTAAGATTATTTTTTGTGGCATTTCCACTTTATTTGACAAATACAGTGAAAAGAGACACAATGATGGGATGACATGCAGCAAAGGGCTGAGACTATATTCAAACGCAGGCCACTGTGGCTGAAAACCTCAGTGGTACTTGCACTACACAGTGAGTCATCAGGGTGCCCTGTGCTTTGTTTATGTTAATTCATCTCCCGGGAATTTACTCATCAGTAATCTTGAGTAAATAAATGTCCTCTGTCCCACTATAATGACTTGAACAAAGCGAGCAGTGGGTAGACATGGGGACAAAGGTTGTGCCATTTCTAAAAAAATCATGACACCTTCCTGATAGATTATGTAAATGGTATCTTTGACTTCATATTTCCCAGAAACTGGCAATGGCTTCTCCTCAGGGCTTGGTAACTGTTATGTGAGGCTTGCAGTGTTGCAGTAACTATGGCTTCCTCTTGCTTTCAGTCACAGCTCTCCAAGTCCCACAAGGGATGTCACAATACGAGAAGTTTGGTACTTGATACAAATACTGGGGAAGTTCCATGATTCTCTGATATCTGACTCAACAGCATGACAATAACAGAAATTCTGTTCAGCATACACCCCTTTATTTAAAAGCTTTGTATAAACATGAACAAGTAAACAGAAACTTTATGCGTACATATAGGTTACAGCCGAAAAAAAAAAAAGAAAAAAAAAAATCAAGTAGAAAGTAGAAAACAAAGCAGCCCAACAAAATACTAGTTTCTAATCAGAGGAACTGTATGAAATGTTTTTCAAACAACAAACACAAAGGTCTGCATTACCTGCTCTCATTAAGATTCACAGTCCTGTGAGCACGACTGCAACTTTACACATTTCAAGTATTTACACACACAGGCTAAGGCTGCATTACGTTAGACAACACTGGGTTGCAAAGTGAGGTATCAAGTTGTGTTGAATAGCGTCGTTTTGGTCTTAACTTGGTACTTTGGCATCGATCCTTGTGACATCCCTCAGTACCAAAGCTCCAAGGAGTGTGTTCACATGCACATTATTCTTCTACGGGAGACTGAAGCTCTCATTTTCAGTTGCCTCATCTAAACACCTTGTACAGTCTTATTTGTTCATACCTTAATTATGAGAAAATCAACCGGCATAATAATACTGGCATAACTGGGCCCTGCCAATATTAACAGAAAACTAAAGCATGACCACACACATCCTGTTCACCATTTGCTGTTCAGGATTAATGCAAGAACCGGTAACACTTCATTTTAGTGGGCCATGACTTTCATGGTAAGTAGGTGGGAATTAGCAAAATTTCTTTGAAATTACCCAGTATCTGCCTCAAAATTAGTTGAAAATGGAAAGTTTTATTTTTATGATGTCACCATTTATTCTAAGCATTCCAAATGATGTTGCAAACCAAATTAGATTTTTATTCAGTTGTTTTCCAGTAGAACTCCAATACAACTAAACTGCACAGAACTGAAGTTGCACATGTAAAGGCAGTCTTTGGATCTCATGATATTCCAGAAATTCCATGACCTGTTGCAACTCGGATTTCATTTTTATGATCTAATGGATTCGAACCATTTATCCAAAGCATGAATTTGATGATACAATAAAAGTAAAAGGTTCAGTTTGACGTTAATGTTGATATAATTTTGGGGTAATTGCAGAGAACTTTCAAATACATTACTTCCCAATTATCACCTACTTACCATGAAATTCCAACCGAGTCAAGTGTTACCCGAGAAACGGGTCGTCCTGAAAAACATCTTAATTAGGATATAAAGTATCAGCCAGAATACTGTGTGCATGTAAACACATTCGGCTTATAAATGTTGCTTGTCAACGGACAGCAGTAACTCTGGTCTCTGTTTCCAGTCCCAGTACGTCTTCCTGCACCAGTGCATCATGAACTCCCTGAAACCACAGCAGACGATCGAAGAGAACCTGTATGAGAATTCAGACATGATATATGCCAATGCAACTGCACTACGAGAGTTTCACTCGCAAAATAACTGAGGTGGTAAACAATGGATTGTGGACTCATTCAGCTCCATTGGGAAAATACTACTTTTAGATTCTGTATGATAAATATTGTTATGTAATGTATGTAATCATAAAAACTTAAACTAGATTTATTGCATATTGTATGCTCAGGACTTTAAGTGCACTTTAATTCTTATTTTGACTTTTACTTTCTCTTTTGCATGCCATTGGAATTATTTCACTGTGTGGGAACTACACTCCAAATGACCGAGGAATGTTTTGGAAATACAATTTATTTAAAGTGAATGTAGATGTAGATCAAACTAAATGTTGTTCACTTTGTATGACAAAAACATTTTTTGACTTAATAAATGAGCTCATTTTAACAAAGCCCACTGCTGACCTAATTAACTGCCCCTTTGATACATTCTGGTCGGACTGGCTCAAAAACAGCAGTTTGCATCAAAACCATGTATGAATCTCACATCATCACCTGGGTTCAGTTCCAACATTTGACCTTATCTGTTGCTTCATCTGTTCCTCTGTGCCTGCTTTGTGTCTTAAGGAAAAGATGCAGGGAGCTTGCCCACTCTCGTCACGCGTACTCCACAATATTAGTCTTCACTACTGGGGACAGCAACAGAGAACTTAATATTGATGAGATCCTGTCTGGCTTTCAGGGCCTCAGGCTTGATCTCCACTTCTGGCGCCTGATGTTGTTTCCCTGGGTGCAAAGGCTCAATTTTACCAGCCATAAGTGGAGCAGGAACTGAGAACTTCTTGGCGATGTTGTGCAGGACACAACACGCCTTGATAATGTCAGCCTTTTTGTCCAAAGAGGCCTCATGTGCAAAACCGAGCTGCATCAAGCACCTGAATCGCGTCTTGATGGAGCCAAGCGTTGTCCGCATGACGTCAAGGATCTTGGCATGGGCCTGGTTAAAGGAGAACTCCTTGTCATTTGTTGGGTTGGACACAGCAGTCAAGATGTGCGTGCTCAAGCTGTAGCCTCTACCACCTTCAAAAGATAAAGAGGAGGAAACTGAAATTAATAAAGCATGGAAAACAATATCAAAAAAGATCAGCAAGAACATTAAAGATGTTATTGTGGCAAATAGAGCAGTAGTAAAAAAAAAAAAAAAAAAAAAAAAAAGCTCACTAGGCTGGCACACATTGGCTAAGTTCTCACAACGGCTCAAAGTAACCAAATTCTGATTTATTTATTTTTTCTCAGATCTGGTCTTTTTGCCTTGACTATTCACATTTGTAACTGACATCAGCGTGAACAAATCTGTACCATGACCCTACATTTACAACAAACACACTGCTGAACAACAAAAAAAGTGTAGTAACAGTGATGTGATTTGTATCTGATTTAGAAGCACATGAGAGTGGCCCAAATCAGAATTGAAAGTGTCACATACAGGTTTTTTTTCCCTGTGCACACGGTTATAAAAATAAGCTAGACTTTGTAAAGTTTCTGAAGAAACTTTGATGTGCTTGCCACCAGCCCTACGTTTATGTAGATTGTGTAGTGTTGTGGCTCTTGCCCAGGTGGGGAGTTGAACCCTGGTCTCCTGCATGGCAGGCAGAGGCACTACCCGCTACACTACTGAGGCTTGTGTGGGCGGAATCAGAAATGAGGCTCTATGAATCCACAGCATGAGTGACACTGGTGCTTGGGAGAGAATTGCCTAAAAGTAGAGGTCAAACAAATGCTTTTTTCTCAATGACAGTAAGGAAAATAAAATGTATCATGAGAAAGGTCGGGCTTTGGGCTTTCAAACTGTGTTAAAATTATTTTCCAACTCCCAAAAATGCCCGTGATTCAGCGAGTTAAAAAAGTGTGTGTTTCTCCTTCTCTCCCCAGATATTGAGTTGGAGATATGATGGGAGTCTATGGGGGAGAGAGCTGGCACTCCTGCCTCGCTAAGTGTCAGCGTTTAAAAAGTTTAAGCTACTTTGCTTTTGTATTTACATTTTTCAAAGCAGAACTAGTTTTCCTACTATTTGATTTTATACATAATTTATACATGTGGAGTGAAAATTGTCGCCAGGAGAGCAAGCAAAAGACAAAAAATTTTAGACGATTTTTCAGGGCTGCTGCACTCCAGCCGTGATGTCACTCACTCTGGGACTCCAAACATTCCGCCATTAGTGTGTATTGCGTCCGAAATTCCGAATTCAATTGCGGAAAAACGTAGGCTTGAAAATCGACACACCGCTTCTTCTCCACAAGACGCACGTTTTTCGTATTTGGTGCGTGGATGCAGGTCAAAAGCTCTGCGCCCTGGAGCCTCGGGAAGTTTTGGCCATTCATTGCGCATGGCCGAAAATTTCCGTAAAATCGGAATTGCGAGAATTCCGTAAGTGGATTCCTTATAAAAGCAGAGAATCACACTTCTCCCAATCGGGTCGCACATTTTTCCAATTCATTGTGTGGGCCTAAAACGAAAGCCGTAGGAGGAGTAGCGCGCCGAAATTTGTCCACAATAAAAATAATAATAAGAAATATGCACAAGATTAAGATGTGTTGCCTTTTCAAGGCAAACACATAATTAGATCTGTCACATTTGAGGGAGAAAAAAAACACTTTCTACTGGCTCTCTGAGTGTAGCAATAGTAATCAGAGCAACTGAGCAACTTATAACTAATTTATATCTAAAAGGCTATCATTATTGATGCATATGATGCTTTGCCCGGGCTGATAGTTTACTTGAGCTTTGATTGTGTTGTGCATCCAGTTCCAGCTTGCACCCATTCATCCACCTGCATCTGTTCACCTACCAATAACCCAGTACTGGCCGTGCATGCCCTCCTCCATCTCCCTCCCTTTAAAAGAGGAGTCCCACATCTCCTGCTCACATGTGCTGCCCGTGCAACACTTCTCCACACTCAGTATGTTTCCGTCGCAGTCACACATGACCTGGCTCATGACTGAAGTGTAGCCCCGGGTGTTGAGAAACGAGCGGAAAGCGTCCTTCTCGTACGGAGAGGCTCGGACCTTGAAGTGGGCGGTGGCGAGGACGCCCAGCACCCTGGGGATCCCGCAGAACTTCTCGATCTTGTGGGCGACATTAGCCCGGGCGTCCCGAGTGACCGGGAAGGAAATGAACTGGTCGGCCATGGTTGCCATAACTTTGGACACTGTATTAATGATCTCGGCGCAGTCTGACTGGTTGATGCCGGCTTTCTCCTGGACTGACACCGACGACACCCCCTGTGCGTAATAGTTCAGCGTAACCATGACCATCGCATCCACGGGGGCCTTGGTGGTCTCCCTCTTCAAGCGGAGGCGGATGTTGTCCGCGATGAATGTAATGCAAGGCCTGGTGAGGTGGAAAGTTGTAAACAAAGCTTCGTCGTCGAAATCGTCGAAACATCCCGGCGATGCTCCGTCCGCGCCGCCGCTCTCAATGAGCTCATGTTGCACCGCAAACCAAACCGGAAGTGCAAAGGCCATTGCGCGATAATGAAACAACCTGCAGTGCATATGTTACTTTCACCAGGTTCCCAAAAACCTGCTTGATGACGAGGAAGTGGCAGCAACGAACACAAATTACAGGGAAGCGCGTTTTTTCTTATGGAAGTATAATCCTTCTTCTTCTTTCTATTTTTATGGTGATCGGCAAATGATGTACGAATGTTGCTTACCACGCCACCAAGTGGACAGGAGTACCAAACAAAATGACATGTCGCACAGTATGCTAGTCATTATTGTGTGGCTGCATTTTGAAAGCATATACTACATAGAGTGAATTGTGATTTTTAGTCATTAGTAGTCAATAGATGCATTGATTGATACAACATTTTTTTTTATATATATATAATACTGTGACACATTATATATGTGTATGTAGTTACATCAATATGCATTTGTTTAAGAAAGTAAAATTTAGTTAAGTACATTAAGTAGACATATTACAGACATTTTCTATTTAAAAAAAGTTGCTGTAAATATACATCAGTATCAAAATAATATAAACTAGTGTGAACAGCTTGCATTATGCCATCTGCCTTGTTGACATATTCTAGGCTAAAGTTGGTTAAAATACAGGTAACCCTCCATGACCGAATCAGTTTAAATTGCAATTGCTATATTCTGCAAAGTAATCACAACTACATTTTTTTATGCCACACTGTGCAGTCCTGTATGTGTGCATTATATATATAGTAGACAGACAACAATGAATCATAAACCTGTTTAGTTCATTATCAGTTGCTGTAGTCATTAACAGTCTAAAGATCTGACAGAATAACCACCTACATGCTCTTTCTTGCAGACAATGATTTACCATTACTATACATTATGTATATTGCTAAGGCTAGTAATCAATAACACCAATAATGATAAAAGACGATAAAGAGTTCAATTGAGTGGGAAAAGATATAATAATTGCAATAATAGCATATGTGAAATAAATAAAGGATTAATGTAAATATGGGGGAAAGAATGTAACAGTTAAAATAGAAAATATAGCAAAATGAGTCAGAAAATGTGACAATGTTGTATGATATATATATATAGATGTAAATGGTTCTTATAGTTATTTCTATTTAATGTGTTGGTTCTCATTGTGTCTCAAGTTGTGGTATGAAGACATAAGACAGTAATAACTGCTTCACACTTAACCATCAATACTCTCCATGTCTTCTCTTGATCTGGAGAGGGGTCATGTGGGACTCTGTCATTGAATTTGCAGAGTCATTGTTAGTCGCCACAGTAAAAGAGGACGTGCTTCTCTGTTTCAGCCTTTCCTGTCCGACAGCGACCGCAGGTCCACTTCTCTTTGGTTAGCCATGTTTTTTAGTGTCTTCATGACTTTACTGCCTCTTTGTGGCCACTGAGTCTGTATTGGTCAAGAGCTGCCTCTGCTGTCCGTCTCTGGTAGAAGAGACATCTGTCCTTGTCCTGATGGTGGCACTACTGGTCTACTGTAGAAAACATAGCCTATAAAACATTATTTAAAAAAAAAAAAAAAAAAAAAAAATCAACAATTCATGCTACACTTCTTAAATTATTTGATGTTTTCAGCCCAAACAAGAGGGAAAAAAAGTACATTGGCACCTTAACTGTTAAACTAATTAAGTATAAACTAATTAAGTAATATCGCACATACCTTTACTTACATTTACATATAGAAGACCTCCTTATTTACACTTGTTTATAGTTATTGACTTCTATAATTTACAACTTCCCTGCTCACTCACCTAACTGTGCACTTATTTACTTACTTAATAATGACAGTTTGCAGTCTTAGTTTTATTTTGACAAAATGCCTGAAGCCTGATTTATTTAAGCCAATTTACAGGGACCAAACCTGCCATACTGCTGCACACTGGAACAGAACATGGCCACAGCTGCAAACATGACATTAAAAAAAAAAGAAAAGAAAAGAAAAGACAAGAAAAATCTAAGTGTACAACCTGAAAAAAGTCAAAGTCTAGTCATTGCACATAAACAAGACTACATATAAAAATATACTTTATTGAAGATAATCCTCATGTGTCCAGTGCTTTGGACGATGTAAAAAACAGTTTGTTCTGATGTACTCATGACAAAGAGAGCCTGCTGTGTTCAATCAACATCATTCAAACACAATTTTATATACATACTTTCATGATATTTTAGTTTTGGTATCTTCTCATTTGTGTTATTTCCAATTGATTTATTTGAACCACTTTTTATTTGCAATAATTTATCGGGTTTTAGCTTTTTATCCTGTGCTTCTTAATAGTAGGAATATATTTAAAACATTATGTTATATTTGCACATAATTGGAATATGATCATGATCTTGGGTTGTATTTTATAGATACAAAGCTGGAGAAAATTAAATGAATTCAAAAAAAAAAAAAAAAAACGGTTAGAAGAGTTCATGTCAACTGTCTTTTTTCTGTGTGTGTTGTGTTGGATAAGCAGCCCAAAGTTTAAAGCGTCTAAACAGTGACAGCAGCATCGCTTCAACTCTCAGTGCCTTCTGGGAAAATATGTCAAGGAGAGTTCATTAACTCCCTCCTGTCCTTCAGAAAGCCCTGCCAAGGACCCTTGAGCAAGGCTCTCAACCACCTCAAACGGTCCCCATGGGGCTTGGGCTGCACAGTGCTCGTCTCTTCCCTGGAGAAATAAAGAAAACAGAATCCCTCTTGTGTCAAATCAGCTCCCACCACGTTCTCCCTGTTTGTTTGTTTCCATGCTCATAGCTTTGACTCGAAGTAGAACATCCTGTTGACTTCGCTGATGGAAACATCTTTCAGTCTCGGTATCCCCCCCTTCTGGCAGTCGTCTGTCCTCTGGCCTCTGGCGTAGACATCTGAGGTGGACAGGAAAGAAATGAGAGTGTCCAGGTGAAAAGGAGGAGAGGACGCTCATGCCCAGAACTTGCTTTTATATCTCTTTTGAACACATTCGCTGTTTTGTGCTTGTTTAGTATTTTAATTACAACTGAAAAGCCTGTCAGCACATTTCACGGCTCTGATTCTACGATGACAACAAAGCGGACCTGGCTAGTTGCTACTGCCACACAGCCGCATGGCCTGTTAAAAGTGGCTTGCAGGTTTGTAAACGACAGCTCTGACCTGTGATGTTATCCACGGAGTCGAGTGGAGCTGTGTTGTTCATGTTGACCCCGAACAACACGACCACGAAGACGATTAAGGCAACCAGCAGGTAGATCGGCGCAGCAAGAGCCCAGTATCTGTACACAAGACACATAAAAACATAAATCTAAGGGAAAATACAAAATAATTAAGTGAAGTTGTGGGGTCTCAATTGTTGAACTGATGTAGTGCATGTATTTCCTGAGGCACACACTTCACTTTCTTATTCTGCATTCTTATTAATGTATTGCTTACTTCTGAGGCCAGTAAGTGAGTCCTATTGAGTGCAGCCACTCCTCTGGTATGTAAGCCCACAGACAATACAGGACTGTGGAGAAAGACAGGGGATGCTCATTTTCATTTGCAGGCCACACCGTAACACCATTTTTAAAATCACAGAGAGCAGGCAGGCTTTTTGCTTGAACATCCACTCACAGTCTTAACACACACAAATGTCAGATCACTGTACAGGATGAGATCCTGATCCACAGGCCTGATCACTGTTATCTCATCCTCTAAGCCTTTTTTTTTTTTTTTTTTTTTAAGAAACATCAGGCCTATTGGACTTACAGAAACCAAACTGGGAGCCCAGGAAAAGCACAAAACCATAGATGGCCCTCTCAGGCAGGGGAGAGGGAGTGTTTTCCACCATGACCTGAAACCACAGTCCAAGAAACAGACCAAGATCAGAGTGATGAACACTTAAAGACACTGATAAAGTAATGCTTCACTCTACAAGACCAACCAGGCCATGCCCTAAAACTGAGGGTCAGCTGTGTTGACCCGCTACAAACTACCCTTTGGTTGAACCAGTGTCCTATTTCAGTCCCAAAATACGAAACAAGTCAAACTCACGAGGCATTCAGGCTCTGCGTCTCAATATTTACCGGGACGTCCACCAAAGTACACGTGAAGCTGGGTGATAATTATGTCAGATACATCTCAAACACCGTCTTCCTTTTTAATAAACTGTAATCACTTCACTTGCCCGTAGTCCAGCGCGATATCCTGCACGTGGTGAAACGCGTATCTGAAAAACAGTTCCACGTGAGAAAATAAATTGGATTATTAGGTTCGCAGCGGCTTTAAAATGTATACACAATATATACAGTCTTGGCGGTAGTTTTTATATAAATCAAAGCGAGTATAAGGGAGATTTTTTTTTTCCATCATACATTTAGCTTTGTATCATTACATTACAGTTTGCTGCGCTTGCCGGACACATTTAGGCGTCGCGCATATCGGAAGTACACAGTGAAGCATGGAGTTGGCTACTACACCCAAATAGTTTACTGTTAATTAGTTTTAGTAGCATTTTGAGCAGGTCTCCGAGGCGGTACTGTCCGTCGGTGGGAGCGGGGTGTGCAGGTAACACTTGCCGGTGTCGTGTCAGCTGAAGGCGGCAGGGTGAGGTGTGATGTCCGGCGTGGCTGAGCAGCTGCAGCTCCCCTCACATGTGTAGAGCCCCGGTCTGTCCGCGATGTCCAAGCTGAAGGCAGGTAAGACACCCTCTCCCTCCGCCACGGCCAAAGCACAGCAGCCCGCAGCGACAGAGAAGCACAACAAAGCCAAAAAGAAAAAGAAACCCTGGATGAAGGATAAGTTTAAAAAGAAAAAGCCCCTCCAGAGGGACCAAGGACAGGCCAAAGCCGAGCAGAGCTTACCTCCTAAAGACGCTCAGCAGTTCTCTTCCAACTGGAAAACATTACAGCAGGTAGGAGGTGACACAACAAGTCTAAATCTTGATGCCACATTCACTGCTTTGCTTAAGTCAAACCCCTCTAACATGAGTGATCATTTTGACAGATCCTGAAGTCCAGTCAGCCGGAGAAGAAGCAGCCTGCGGTACAAAGCCTGAAAAATGGAGCGTCACAAAGACCACAAGAGGAGAAAAAATCTTTGAAAATGACAGTGAAGAACAATGCCTGTCCCGTGCAAACGGATCCAAAGAAAGCAGGGAAGGACAAAACTGTCCCCAGCGGTGGTGACGTAAAGGGTCCATCAGTCTCAGAGACACGGCAGCCTAAAGCCCACAAAAGGAAAAAGGACGATGGGAAGGCGTCAAACTTTGAGCAAGCAGCTAAGAAAAAGAAATCTGCAGTGGAGGACAAAAAACCCACAGAGTAAGTAAATCGCTGCCACACTTAATAAAAAGCAAGAGGTTCGTTTTGCTGTTCGCTCACAACAGACTTGTTGCACTTGTGATCAGGTTCATGGAAACGTTTCTGTGCTGTGCTCCGTCCTTGTAGAGAGGATCTCTGGTTTGACGACGTGGACCCCGATGACATCGAAGCGACGGTGGGGGCCGAGGCGGCAGATATCATGAGGAGGAAGCAGGGTGTTCAGAAGAGCACCTCCGCCGACACTGAGAGGGCCCTGGTCAAGGAGAGAGCCTTTGAAGGGTGAGCCGGATCACACACGGCGACAACATGAGCTGCGTTCATGTGAAGTCAGAAAAAACACAGGATCACCGCTTGTCTCCATGATTCATTATATTTAAAATTTGTATTTATGAAGCATAAATGTAACTATTTGATGCAGGGTATCAGATTTATCTTGAGTTAATTTCCAACTGCAGGTCCTTGGCAGATTATAATAAACACATATGCACAATGCACACATCACTTATAGTTACAGCACTTGACCCTCCTGTAAACTTTATCACTCTGTGTATAATTTAATTAAAACTCACAAGTAAAGGCACTGGGAATGCATTGGGGTAAAACCATGTTGCTGAAAGCTGAGAATGTCAGGAGCACTGTTACGATGCCGAAGCTGTAACCGAGGCTTCTCCCACGTCTCCCTGTCAGCCTCACCAGAGCTGTGGCCATAGACTGTGAGATGGTGGGAGTGGGTCCCGATGGAGAGGAGAGCATCCTGGCACGCGTTTCCCTCGTGAACCAGTTTGGAAAGTGCATCTACGACAAATTTGTCAAGCCCACAGAGAAAGTGACGGACTACAGGACGGCCGTGAGCGGCATCCGACCAAAGGACATCAGAGAGGGTGAGCCATGAGGTCCAGACGTGTGTCACTGAAATGTTTTGTAAATAATGTGATATTCTGCATTGATTTTATTTTTTTTCAAGGTTATTTTTTTGTAAGATGTAATGTGTGTCTCTGTGCTGCAGGGGAGGATGTACGGACCGTGCAGAGGGAGGTCGCTGAGATCCTGCAGGGGAGGATAGTGGTTGGACACGCCATACACAACGACCTCAAGGTACAGTGAGCTGGATGTAACATCTGATATGACACCATTTCATTTTCAAAACATTTTATGCCTTAATCTAACCCGGAACTTTTGTTTCAGATTTTACTCTTGGATCACCCAAAAAAGAAAATCCGTGACACCCAGAAGTATAAACCCTTTAAGAAGGCAGTGAAGGTATTCAGACTAACTGTGTGCATGCATGTAACATCGCCTGCCTTTTCATGCCATGCAAGGGCTCCTAAATACATACATATGAGGTTTTATATATAATGATTTGTTTTCCTTCTTTTTAGAGTGGTCGACCCTCCCTGAAAGTCCTCTGTCGCGAAATACTCAACGTCAAAGTCCAGCAGGGTGAACATTCATCCGTAAGTCAACGTCAAACACAGGCCATCACCTCTCACCTGCCGTTACCACAGATGTTATCAAAAATACAATTTGTTCAATAAAGGTAAAAATGTTGAGCAAAGTTTGGAACAGATCCAATCAAAAATTATATTACCATCATTTGGATTGTTTTTCCAGTTAAAATGAAAATTCTAATCCAAAAAAGATCATTACCACTAAAATATTCATATTGCAATTGTAATATCTGTCAAAATAAATACAGTATGATTTAAGAAAAAAAACAACAACACACCTATCATTCAACTCTATATATTATCAAACTTTGACACAGCTGAGCCATTTTTATTCAAATCAGTTGAAATATTGGTCAATGATGTTATTGTCTGTATCCTCTATGTGTTGCTTACATTCATGTATTTCATAATTTTCCTCCCTTTTTGCACACAGAACAACTGACTTAGAAATCAATTGTAACTTTGAAGCCGCATTTCATTTGCATATCTTCTGGCACAAAAATGCACCATCACAAGGACTTTCATGAAATGATAGAAAATAAAAAAAAATATACCGCTTGTAGCATTTTCAGCTGACCCTCTGTCCCCCCCTCCTGTGTTTGACAGGTCCAGGACGCACAGGCCACCATGAGGCTGTACACAATGGTGAAAAAAGACTGGGAGGCCGAGATCAAAGCCAGTCAAAACAACAAAGACTCACGCAAGAAGAAGGAGAGAACGCCCAAGCTTCCCAGCAACAAGAACAAGAACAACCTCGTCGCAGGATTGTGAATTCAGAAAGAATGAGACATCATCTCTGGACAAAGAGTCACAGCAGGCTTGAAGTGAGGAGAAGTTTGTATTTGACTTCACACAATGCAGCAATAAGAGGCAGAAAAAGAATACAGAAAAAAGGGGTAAGAAAGTCCTTTGCAGTGAATGAAACTGATTAAATCACTAAGAATGTACCTGATATGAAACAAAAAGTTTTGCATAAGAATAAAACATCTAAGGAGGTAATTAAAAAGCTGACAATACTCCCTAGGTAGGACAAGCTGAGGGGCAAGGATGGTAAACACTTGATCATTTTTTAGTCTTTAGCCTAAACTTGCTCACGGCCTGGAGGGTCCTGCCTGAGGATGCCGGGCTGTGCTCTGACTCATAACACAGGGATTAAGACATCTGAGAGAGCAAGGAGCCATGATTTAGACTGATCCTTTAAGCTGTTTTCTCTTAAATATTTCCAGAAATCGATGCCTGACATGTTACTCCAGGCAGTCAGGGGCTGGGCAGCAAATCTGTTGTGAACACAGTGTTTAAGTATATTTTCTTACGCTTACATACGGACCTGCAGAGTCGTCTAAGGCTACGGATTGTGTGGCTGCTTTATTATGTTTCTTATGTTTCCAGTATTTTTATAAATTGTTCAAAACTTTGATCTTGTGTGTCTTGCAGTTAAATCAGTTAGGACGCTGTATTGGTTTGTGGAAGATTCTCCTTAAAATTTGACGTTTTGAACTGTTATGAATAAACTGTGAGAGAAATTTGTACTGCTTGTCAATTTCAATATCTAATGGAAACTATTTGGGAACATATCAGTTCCCAAACAGCAAACCCTGGTTTGCAACACTCCTCCTCAGTCAAAAGAACAGTGCTTTCTGGTCAGGGCACAGGGAGGAAGGCAGGTTTGTCTACAGGGAGCTGGAGAGGAGAGGTAGGGGTGGAAAAAACACCTACAGCACAGTGACAAGAATCTGCTGCAAAACTGTGTGGGAGTTTGTAGTTTCATGAGAAGGTATTGGTGGCCGTAGGCAGCTGGGCCAAATGGTGGAGGAGAGGAAGAGGAGCAAAGGTTCTCCAGCACCTCTTCAGCCTATCCTTGAGTGTGAGGAGGCTGAAGTCACAGTGGAGGACATCCTGCCTTGCTGCAGCTCCTAGGAACCGATGCAACAGTGACTGCAGGCAGGTGGTGATGATCTTTTGAGAAACTCGCCCTGCAGGACCTCAGACCCCTGGTGAAAGATTCCCTGGACCCCGCCAGCTTCAATACAGGCCCATATAGGGTGAAGGGTTAACCTTTATTGATCCCTGTAGGGAAATTCTCTGCATTTTGACCCATCCTAACTATTAGGAGCAGTGGGCAGCTGACATACAGCACCCAGGGACCAAGGGACCCAGGGGCATGCAAACTCCACACAGAAAGGTCCTGCCCCGGCCAGCATTTCAAACCAGGCCCTTCTTACTGTGAAGCGACAGTGCACTGTGTTACCTGAAAGAAAATGAAAATGCCAACACATCACCGTTTGTTCCTGCCTGGAGACAGCTCAGAGACAAAGAGACGGACAGCAAATACACACATGAATATGAGCAGCTGATTGACTCATCTGTTGACACAGGAGACTGGTAATACTGTATGTTCTCTGGATAATTCATGATTTACCAGCAGTGTGTTTAATCATTATTCCAAGGAATGAATTTCCTAGGAGTGAACAAAGATATATTTAACTGTGTAGTACATCCCTTATGTGGTTAATAATATTTAAACCGAGCTTTTACTTATGTAAATAATATAACTTACCTTCAAAACACATTGAACATGGAGGTTTGTTGTCTTTTTTTAAGAGCAAAAGAAAGATCTTAACCTCTGAACTATGGAAATCAACAATGGCACCATTTCTACATAGCTGAGCGTTTAAGTGAAACATTGAGGTAGATTCATAATTTAATAAAAACAGTTTTATTTGCTGTGCTCCTGGTATTTAAAACTGTTAGAGTGTAGGAGTAGGGAGCTGGGGATCAAGGTGTGATGCTCATTTCTGTTCTGGTGATATTTAAAAAGAAATGTGGAAGTCAACAAACCAGCAGGAAATGATTGGATGCTGAGTTTTACAAAACCTCATCCATGATGCTGAGTTCGTCCTGCGTGTTTACAGTGAAATAACTGAGTCAGGATTTTAACCTGCCTTTAATGATCATTATTTTCAAAGCCATACAAGGATCATATATCCTTAAAGAAGTAAAGGGCTATAGCCTTGATAAATAATAAGAGCTAAATTCAGCCATTCTTTGTGGAGATGCTTAAGGACTAGACACAGTGACTGATACAGTTGAAACTGGCTTCATGAGAAGAAGGCAATCTGAAGGCAAACTGTATTTATCAGCTTGTCACTACATACATACATGATTTGGAGCAACAAAGAGATAAAAAAAAAAAAACGAGTCATGACGTCAAAAGGTTCTAGAACATCATTTTACATGTGAAACATAGGCAAAAGGCAAATATTTGATTGATTGTTAAACTACTCAGTCTTGTGATCACTATTAATCCATCTAGCTGTTTTCTTGGTAATTATCCCAGTCAGGTCTGTGACAGCAAAAGGTCAAGCGGAGTTACCCAGACGTCCTTTTCCCCAGCAACTTGCTCAAACTCCTGCTGGGGAAATCCAAGGCCAACTGGGAGATGTAATCCCTCTAAGGCGCTTTCACACTCGCATTGTTAACCCGCGGCGACCCCAGGGTAAGTGTACAAGCACATTCACATTCATTTTCTATTCAAGGCAGAAGCTTTAACTCCAGGCCAAATTACACCCTGCCCGGGACCAGGGTTGACATTTCTCACCCCAGGTGGCTCACCCTGTGCCCACTATACACCTACACAGGAGGGCAGCCGGCAGACATCTTTACCAGTGGGCCAAACCACCTGAACTGGCCATCTTCCAGCTTGAAAGCGAGAACTCGACTCCTAGTTCCTCCCAGATTGCCAGGTTGCTCAATCTCTGTGAGTGTGTCCTCTGAGTGTTACCAAAGATGCTGCTCCTGAAAGTATTAGTGCATTGGTTGGATGTCATGATGAATCAGACTTCATGTCTTCATGGATGGACTTTCTCAGATGGCATAGACATAAGGAACTCAATAAAAAATGCATTAGAGAGGTGGGCAGCAGAACATGTATTCCTGCAGCAGTCCCTGAATGAGTTCCTACATCATGGGCAGTGAATTGAGCGGCTGTGTACCTGATTCTCAACTTTATCACCAATAAGTTAAAAGAGGTTTCAGATTAGTTAATCCACATGAGTCATCCTGTCAGTGTTTCTTAGATTTGACATGGGAAACTGATGACAAATTCAATATCTGCCCTGATGCAGATACATTATGTCATCTAGTTATATATGTCTATATATTAGTGCGTTTTGCAATGATGTGCAGGGCTGTCTAATGACTGCCGGTAATATCACCTTGCAACTGGAGGTATATGGTTTCATGAGTAATGCAGACCCCAACAAATCATATTCAGTTTGCTTATTATCATCAGCAGAGATAAACTGCGACATCTTCCCAAGGCTTTCCACTCATTTAACTGATCTAATGAAATGATTCGCAGTGTCATGGCTGTTGCTTACATGATACATGATTCATAATTTGATAAAGTTTATTTCATGTCCTGCCAGGCTACTGAACATTGTCGACTGGAGTTGCTATTGCCATCCACGTACATTCGGTGGTTAGTGGCTTTTAACAGCACCTGTGTCCAGTTTGATTTGTGTTTCTTGTTTTGTTCTTGTCCCTAAACTGATTTTATATGCCACCACCTTCTGCTAACTCATAATTTATGAAAAAAACAGGTCAGTGGGCTTTGTGTTTATTGCACTTGAGGTTCTGTAGGCCTAAATAATGGATGTTATCAATGCAGAATATTGAACCACCGTCTTTTGCCTGTACAATCAAATCCGTCTTTGCCACCTCAAGGCCACAAATCCTTTCTATTCACCTTGACAACTGTTGGCTGCTTGATTACCACTCAGGGCTCAGCTCATAGCTTCACAGGTTCCCTCACAGGTCCCTTAGTGTGGAGGCACTCTGTTGTTCCTTTAAATTTTAGTACAGTATGCAGTATTTGGCTAAAAATTGCTCCCATTTGCACTATAATAACAACAATAATTATAATAATCAATAAATGAACACTGGTGAGAGGCTGCTTCTTATTCTTCGGTCAGGGACTGCAAGTCTCTCCTTTGCCACACAGTGTCGCCTCAGGTCTGGTGTTGAACACTTAAGTGTGTGTGTGTGTGTGTGCTGTGCAATGCTGCCACCAAGAGACTGAAGCCGGACGTGCCTGCTGTTTGTGTTACACTTCTACAAAAAGATGTTGAACTTTCAGTACTAAAGCCATGCTGGTTGATGAACAGTGTAGGCTGCTGACACAAAGTCTTGTCATCTTTCAGTCTGGTGAAGTTTGAAGATTACAGTTTGATGCAGAAAATAATAATCTTGATGAGTGATGTTTGGCAGCCTTGTTGGACACTGCTAACCTGAGCCATTAATTGACCAGGCAACTGTATTCATCCAATCAACTCATTTTATAGCTCTAATTTATAGACCCAAACAATCTCTAGGTATTGGGTAGCTGCTGTTAAAAAATCTCAGGTATATTCTCAATCAGTGCTTACAGAGATTAGTATGAAGCCACAGCAGTTTAATGTAAAAAATGATCATTCCTGTCATACCAGCAGAAATCTTGGATTGTTCTCCAGACTGTGCACGCAGGGCAACAAGTCAAGAAGCAAACAAAGACAAGCAGCTGTGTCCATCTGAGCTGCACAATCTAAAATCTGGGACATCGTATGGTGTGCTACAAATTGCTTGGCTTTGATGCTCTTGCAGGACTTGCGCACAGTTGTTTAAATAATTTTTGTTCTGTGGTTCTAGGATTTAGATACTGTTTTTAATCCCTGCATCCTTATATTAGCCCTACAGAATAAAAGCACACTCAAATAGGGTGTCTCCTCTCACTTACAACAGCTGTAGATCATTAAAAAAAAATTGTAGAAACTAAAGAAAGGCCAGTATTCAATTATGGCATATTTGACCCTACAAGAGCTATTATGTTCATGTGGATTTCCCCCAAAGCCCAAAAGACATGCAGGTCAGATAGACTGAAGCCTCCACATTACACATGGTTCCCTGCCTGCCCCCCTCTGTGTATTCTGGCAAAGGCTCACCCTCCTGCCTTATATGACCCTGAACATGGGTAAATTGGTAAATAAAATTAATGATGTACTCTACAAATCTTTCTAAAACACCCCCCTGATCACTCTCCTTCCTTTTGGTGTCAGTGCTTGGCTCTCACATGGTCATTCTCAGTTTTTAACTAAATGCCTAAAATGTTAATTCAGTTCTCATAATGGCTCAGACACATTAGAAGCTCCAATATGTCCAGGGCTTATGCAAGTTGCCTACTGTATTAAGCAGCATAAGTGCTATGTAAGCAATCTAATAATACAAAAATGTCTCCAGGGCAGTGTTTGTAATGAAGATAGTCTATTTTATGTTTTTTTTTTTTTTTTCCCTCCAAATTAGACAGAGTAGAGAGCTGGCCTTCAGGACAAAGGCAACTCCTTCAAATGATTGTTACTATTGTTATTACTGAACATGGCATTACTGTAGGCTCTCCGTCCTGTAACCCACCTGCTCCTCTCTTACCACATGACCGCTGATGTCAGCCAGGCCAGAGTCAAGGATGGGAACCTGTAGACAAAATGGTGTTTGTGCGTCCGTTCAGCCAGTGAGCATGTGTAGGCTAAACAGAAAAAAAAAAAATGTAGAAATCAAAATAAATGCAAGGATTACTCATAGGCATCCTGTTATTTTTCTTTCTCTCTTTTTTTCCCTTGCTTATTTATTCATCAAGTTCAGCGCCAATATGAGAAATTAGCCTCTGTATTCACTGGGGTCCTCCCACCCCTCTGTCTTATTCTCTAATCCGCCCACATGTATCGTCTGAGGAAAAAAAATAGTGCAGAAGGTGACGCTCCTCCAAAGGAACAGAGAGAGGCAGAGAGAGGGAAAGGGAAAGAGAGAGGTGTCTACAAGCTGTATCTCCATTGAAACATTTGGGAGGGGGAGACAGAGGAAGAATTGAATGGTAGCTACACCCTGCGCCTGGAAGCGTAGAGACACTGTAACAAAGGCTGGCAATTATTTTTTTTTGGCAATAACAAAGAGGTGGGAGAGGGGCACAGAAATCGAGGGACATAGCAAAAGCCAGTTTTCAGGGGGACTTCTGCTTCATTTCATACGAGAGACTCATGCCTTGCCATCATCAGCATGATCATAAGCTATAAGTAATAAGCGGCAATAACGGTGTCAAAACGAGATTTTCAACAACAGACGCGCGCAATCCTATTTTGATTTATTATAATCGGGGTGAAAAAGAGCTCCTGAATGCCTGCGAGAAACTGGATACTCTCTCTGAAATCATAAGAAAGAACAATCTGACAAAGAAAACTACATTTTGATTGATCTTTTGGGTTAATGTGCGTGTTTTTGCACGCACACGAAACGAACCCGAACCAAAAGCAAGTGAGTATTAACCGTGTCTGTGTATATGTCTGTATTTTGGTGGTTTTATTCTGCGTTTATACGTCTAATAACAAAGCATTTAATGGGCCAGCGCAAAAAAAGAGGAAAAAAAATACAGCGTCTAGCCTACATTCAACAAGTATCGTTTTATCCACAATAAGTGCTAAATTTTTCTTGTAACATGTAAACACATTTTGTATTTTGATCAATACCTTGAGCAGCCAGAATAGCAATACTGTGTGAGAATTGTTCAAATTGGGATCGCAAAGTCCTCCAGTTGCATTATTTTTTTTTTCTAGCAGTTATAATAGTAAAGAGTAATGCACTCCTGCACAGTCCGATATTCAGTTTTAATTCTCCACTGCTATGGCGCCTAATATTTCATTTTCTAAAAGCTAACATCCCTCATTGCACAAATGGTGGGTGTTTCCCCATCTTTACCACCAGATCAGAGCAGTTTCATGCCTAGGAGAGGGATGTGTGTGCATTCCTCTCAGCATCATTTTGTGTGTGTGTGTGCGTGTGCGTATGTGTGTGTGTGTGTGTGTGTGAGTGTGTGTGTATCCGTCCATGTGTGTACTGCTTCTGTAAACGTGCATTTGCACACCTTTTGTTTTTCTCTTTTGCTTTTGCATGTGCATCAGTGTGTGTGTGTGTGTGTGTGTGTGTGTGTGCTTATGAGAGATGGTGTGGTAGCACTGGGTAAGTGTCAAGGCCTGAAATGGAGGTTTGATAACACAGCCATTGGAGGAGGGTGAGAGAGCTGGCACACACTCACACACACACATATACACACATACACATGCACACACATAGGGGAGAAGAAGGTGTGAGGGAGAGATTGGGGGGCATTGGAGCGGAAACACAGGAAGGACATAGCGTCACTGAGATCTCGTACAGGAAGTCTACGGGGGCAGTTAAACGTCTAGACATGCTCCTCTTTATCTAACCCCCTCACATCACCCATACCCTGGCATTATGTCAACTTGCTCAGCCTGCGCTCCAGCCGCATTCCCCTGCATCACATGAAAAGTCTTCAGTTTCATAACGCCTCTTCCCTCACTTTCCAGTGCATGCTCCTCATCTGCCACCTGGCTTCAGCGTGCTCTTCTCCTCTCTTAATGGGCTCTCTCTGTCTTCTTCCCTCCATTTGCCTTCCCCGTTTTTCTCAAATCCTGCATTATAAATCTACAGCTGGTGCTATTTTTAGACCGAGGGTAACCCAGAAAACACCCCTTCGATTTTACAAAAAAAAGCCTCCCCACCAGAGACAGCAGCATGCTGTCAGTGGATGTGATTGGTAGAGTAGTGATACGGGCTAGAAAGGAGAGTGCTGCTGTGTAAGTAGGGGGGAATAAATCTATTTTGAGACGTTGATTGAATTATGTGTCTGTCATGTTGTGTGTTGTGTGTTCTTGCCTCTGACCCTTCCTCTCTCCTCGGCTGCAATGGCTCCTTCCTCGTCTCATGTGTCGTATTGTGTGCCAGTCCCAGCGTTCACAACTTTTCCTGTCACTACTCTGCCTTTCTCGCCTCTCTCCTGTCTTTGAACTAATTCATCTCCCGATCAAGCTGACTCAGTCTTTCAAACCGTCCCAGTTTCAATCGTTTGACCTTCAGCCTCACCTCGAGCTAACCTTCAGTGTGGAAATGTCATGTTCTGTCATTTTGATGTGAAACTTCTCCTTTCATCTTTCCCTTCCCCGACTGTTGCTCTCCACTGTCCTCCTCTGTCCTCCCATCGCATTTCTTCTCTCCACCTGCCACATCTCTCTCACATGCTCAGTCTTGACTCCACTCTCTTCTCTCCTGGACTCTTTTGGAGTGTCTAGTCTAATCTATCTCTCTGCTGCCCTTCCCCTATGTCTAATTGCCGGGCTAGTTCACAGGTCAGGGAGCTGTGCAGTAATACTTCATCCCTCATCCGGTTTTTCTGTCTGGCCCAATGTACCACATCATTCCACTGCTGCATCGTAATGGTCCTAATCATCCAGGAAGGGCAGCACCATTAATTAGGACTGGTCGCATTTAAATGACCTGAGAGTGAAAGATGGCATGGAGCTTAGAGCTGTTTGGTCCTGATGCAGCTTCTTCATGAACCTAATGATTTTTTGGGGGGAGTCGGATAGTAGCCACTTAGCTTGGCTGTGGGATATTAGCTCGGATTTATCTGGGTCCAGAAATAGAAAAGCTTCCCGACATGAAACCTTATCCCATGGCTCTTTTTTTTTGCCTGCATTGCAATGCTGTTTAAGGAATTTTTGACCTCTCTCTTTGGTGGCTTGCTTCTCCTAACCCACAGAGGGGTGCTATAGTATCTCTCTGTATACATTCTCATTCACTGCACCCCTCATCTTCCCTTCCTCTGTTGTCTAGTGAGGTGTCATCCACCAGGCGTATCTATCCAGAATCTCAGCATTTATTCTCCTGTGGGTGTTTTAGGGAGGATTTTAGTCATGGACACTGACTGAGCTTTCAGAGCTCTATTACAGGCTTCATTTCTACTGGTCTATTCCTGAAAATGGCCTTATGTATTAATCATCCACCAGTCAGCTAAAAGGAGCAGACCTAAGAGCATGATTCCTGCTCTGACTCTCATAAAAAAGGTGGCAGGAGGTGATCGTGGTGAAAGTGGTAGCTTATTGGTGGTGACTGACCCATATGCACAAGGCTCAAGACCCCCAGGGGGGTGTTGGTGCTGCAGTTAATGTCTATTGGTCATAGGAGGCACTGCCCCTGGAGATCTGGTGTTGCTTAGTAGAGAAGCTTTCCCTGCCTCCGGTAGATTGGCCATTTCCTTTCTGCTTGCTTAATTGATTGGCTGTTTAATTCACGTTTTGGGAATTGCCTGCTGGTGAGCTTTATGGTGTCGAGAAATGCCCTGTTTTTTTTTCTCCCTCTCTGTGTACATTAGCTGTCTCAGAGCTAGTGGGTCATTGTGTGGCCTCGTTCTCTATATTATGTCCCTCATCATGCACTCATGCACACCCTCTCTCTCTCACACACACACACACACATATGACCACATGCTTCTTTCACCTTAGTCTTTCATCTTTTCTCCATCTATCCGTGCAATTCCCAGGATTATACATTCTTATCTTCTCAGTGCATACCCCACCCACCCCCATCTACCTATATTTACCTCCACAGTCACCACGGACTCTCACACTCGCACACACCCTTATCTGGCTTCTGATGTGGCAGACCAGTAGGTGCAATGACAATCAGAGGAAGAGAGGACACTGTGTGGTGACACCGCACTAAAAGGGGAGGTGACCGCAGTGCCTCTCCGGCGCTGCAGTGCCTCACTTTCTCCTGCTGGGGTCTCCTCAGCACTGGGGAGTGCGTGAGAGAGGAGAGAGAGAGGGAGAAAAAAGGTAGAGATGGGGGAGAGAGACAGGGAGGAAGGGAGGGTTGGAGAAAAGGAGGGAGGGAGGGAGTGTGGCGATGTGGATGGAACAGCGTGAAACCTTGTGGTTACATCCTTTGATGAGGTAGCGGGTGGGAAAAAAAATGGCTGCACACCAGAAACACACACTACACGCTCACACACACATTTGCACACATGTTTGCAAAGCCCTCCTTTTCCCCAGTGGTACATTTGCCATTCATCTCAGCTCTGCATGCATATCTATACCCCCCCTTTTCATTTTCTCTCCTCTCCTCCCTCTTAATCACTCTGTCTTCCCCGTTTTTACCTATTACTACTGCAGATGATTACCAATTTTCCCCCCTCGCCCCCTCCCCATCTTTTTTTATCACACCCTCTCTCATTTTTCCCATCGTTGTTCACATAATTCTCTCACTCCCCCACTCTCACGTCACCTCTCCCTCTCCCTCCTCTGCCTTTCCCTCAGTTTTCCCATCTCGTTCTTCTCTCTACCTCCTCTTCCATCGCCTCTCTCTCTCTCTTTCCCTCTCTCCCTCTGTGATTGGTAAAGGTTTTTGCTTTTTCTGCCAACTGGTGGGTCTGTTCCGCATAGTCAGCACTCCTCCAAATTCCTCCTGCCTCTATGCTCTCTCTCTCCCTCTCTCCTTCTCTCCCTCTCTCTCTCTCTAGTGTGCACTCTCCTCCCCTCCCCCCGGTTACTGCTGGTACCTCACAGTCAATGCGTCCCATAATCCCGTGCTCCCTCCCCCTCTTGCTGCAGTGTTTCTGCTAATATATATTAGCGTCAGTGCAGCCGTCGTGCACGAGCCTGGTGCGCTCCCCCCTCCCTCTCTCTCTCTCTCTCCCCCTCTCTTTCTCTTTCTACCCCTTTTCTCTCTTTATCTTTCCTCTCGATCCACTGCAGAAAAGCTCTCTCCTCCTTGAAGTTCACAATGAATATGCTGCATTTTGCACTCACAAAGGTTTTCTTAGCCTTTTTGTAGCACGCATAGCCAGGTGAGTGAGTGTGTGCATCTCTCTCTCACCCTCTGTGTGTGTGTGTGTGTGTATAGTGGTGAAGCAGTAGTAGCAGGGTGGCGCAGGACATGGTGGCCAAGGCAGGAAATGCTGCAGGGAGAGAGAGAGAAAGAGAGAGAGAGAGAGAGAGAGAGGTGGGAGGAGAGGAATTGTTCCTCTCTCTTGCTCCCCTACCCCTCTCCTTTTTTTCTTTTTTTTGCTCAATTTTTAGCCTCGTCCTGATGCGTATACAAACTCCCCCTCTCTCGCCTTCGTCTTCTCCCCTCCTTGCTTTCCCATCACCATCGGATCTTGAGTTCCTTCCTCCATTTTACACCCTGACTCTCACCTTCCTCTGGCTTCAACCCTACCCCCCACACCCCCCACCCCGCCCCCAACCCCAGCTCTCCTGATTCTTTTTCTTTTCTTTTCTTTTTTTTTTTTTGAGCAATCACAGTGCTGCCAGTGATCGAAGTGCTGAGGCCAGCTCTTAAAGGGATGTGTGTCCTTCCCCTGCACTAAGCTGAAACCCTCAAACTACACAGACAGCATCCTGAGATGAAACTAGGAAGTATTAAGCGTGTGCAACCTGAACTCGGTAGACTTTGTTAATCTAGTCTTGTTCATGACTGTTCCGTAAAATTCATATCAGCTCGCAGAAAAAGTGTAATTAGTTGAGAAAGGTGTAAAACAAAACAAACCAAAAACAAAACAAAAAACCCGTCTGCATTCTATCACAGCTAACCTCCAAATCCTACAATACATAAATGAATACTTAAGCACATTTATAGAATCAATATGCTTACCACACATGATTCAGCGCGAGCAAATGGCACTTAGACACAGTTAGAGACTTGTGGCTTTCCACATATAAAATATTCAGCAGTTCACTAATGACTTACAACTGCTTAAGAAGTAGGAGCTGGGACCTCGACTCATAAAGTTAAGTAAAAACAAAGTCATCCAAGTGGTAAATGTTCGACACTGGCATCATAAGAGCAGCTCCTAAAGAAGTTCAGAGCCCCCTTGCTTGTTTACCCCTTGCAGGTATTTGGAGGGTCTGTGGCTGCTCTGTCCCGTCCCGTCCCGTCCTGCTCTGCCTGTCAGAGGGGAGCAGGAGGTGTCACTGTCCAAGGTGCTGAAATCAAATCCATCCTACAACACAAGTAGCTCGCGCTGGGAAGCCCCACAGGACAGAGCTGGCTGTCGATTAAGACCCCTTAACGCTGTCCCAGCCTTAAGTTACTTCCAAATAATAAACTGTTAAAAGTTATGCATAATTATGCAACTGTTAAAAGTTATGCATAAATATTTAATTACACCTAAATATTTGTCACTTGATTAAAAAAACGTGCACATTTTTAGTTGCAAAGATTCACAAACAGACAGAATGGTGTGGCACAAAGCGAAAACTCAAGAGTCCAGTCTTTTTTTTTTTTTTTTTTTTGTCAAGCAAGCAAATTTGGTGATACTGCAGCAAAGACTGTGAAGAGTTTGACATGGGACAGCACAAGAAGTAGAGAGGCGCCATTTAACAGTTGAATTTTACTTGATTTTTCTTATCTATGCACATAAGATACATCCATTTCAGTTTTATGCTGTGTAGCATATTAGATGTCTATGCACTTTAACATTCATCACAGAACTGGTTCCAATGCAGTAGCTTTATTGTTGGTATCTCTTACCTGACTGCCGTGTGTCTTTCTCCAGGATCGTCCAAAAAAAAAAAAAAAAAAAAAAAAAAAAATCACACAAAAACGCAAACAAAAAAGTAAAAAAATTAGATTTGTAGAAAAAGAATAATGTCAAAATAAGGTCTGGAGAGACAAAACAAACTTTGTCATGAACAAAAAGTTTTTTTGAAATCTTAAAAAAGTGCACTTAAATGATTAAAAACAACAGAAAACACAATACTGTCAAGGATAAAAACAGAAAAAAAAAACACTGCAATGTCCTACACAGGAAAGGAAAGGAAAAAGTCTCAGGGAGAGAGAAGAAAAGAGTTGACCCAAAGTAAAAAGAGCATACTTTGGGCGAGGAAAAGCATAGGACTGAGTGAAAAGAAAGGGGGAATGGGAAGAAAACAGTGTATACAAGTAAAATGCAGTGAGAGAAAAGAGGACAGAAAGAGCAGAAGTGGAGAGAAAGAATGAGAGAGGGGCACTGGACAAGAATAAGAGCACGGAGTGAGAGCAGGAGAAGGAGGAGGAGGAAAGTGAAGCCTTGATTCCCCCCCTCCTTCAATGAAATGTGATTCCTTTATGCGGAATATGAGAGTGAGCGAGAGAGTGGGAGAGAGAGAGAAGGTAGATGGTGAGTGTAGGAGAGGGGGAGGGCTGGAGAGCGAGAGGGAGCGAGAGGAAGGAGGGGGCAGAGGAGGAGAGTGGCGCATTTCTTTGAATAGAGAAAAAGGTTAACAACATAGATACGGCGCATGTAGAGGCTTTTGGCGTGAACGTGTGGCTCTCTGAAGCGTTGTGGGTGAGCGCTGGCGACGCGGCGGGCACATGGGCTGGACGTGCTGACCTAGCTGGCTGGGGAAGGAGAGGAAGCAAATAACTCTGGCTTCTTTTTTACTGCAGCAGAATCCATTCACTTTTATAGTGCACTCTCCTTTTCGATGCCTTCCCCTCTCTGCTCTTCCCCCTCCACTCCTCCTCGCTCATTCACGCACACCCCCTCCCCCATTACAGGAGAAAGAGACAATGTTACACTAGCTGTTCACTGTAACTGCCTGTAGTGAGCGACTTAAGTGAGGGCAGAACTGTGCTGCATCCACTTTCTTCCTCTGTTTTTGTTTTTGGTGCCTCTTTTTCAGAAGAGGGTCCCGCAATCTTTCCATGTTCGTGACATTCTCTCTTGTCTTTCTCTTTCCATTCCTCCTCTTCCTCTGTGCCTGTCTTGTTTTCCTGATTGCGATTTGTTCCGTCCTTTTCGATCCGTCCATTAAAAATCAGATTTATGCCCTCACGCCCCCCTCCTCCTCCTCTGTCTCTCTCTTTCTGCCTCAGTCACCTCCTCCTCCCTCTCTCTTTCTCCCTCCTACTCTCACTTCCCTCTCTTGTACCCTTATCTCTCCCTTCTTTTCTGTCTTTTTGTCTCACGCTTTCCACACATATGCATTACACACACACACACACATAAACAAGTGTGCACAATGCATGGGATAAGTGGCAGGGAGCACTGACATAATCGTGCATCACATGAATGTTAAGGCAGCAGGGAGGCAGTGTGGAGGGGGCTGCAGCAGTGTGTGTAGCATGCACATAGACTGATTGAGGAGATCTAACATTAGTACGGACACTGCACTCTCGGGAGGCAATTAACACACACACACACACATACACACGCAGGATTCTGCGCCACCTTACGTCAGAGAGGCATTCTGGAGGAAGGAGCAAAGAAGCAGGGAGATGGATCCCCAATTTAATACCTCCTCTCTTTTTCCCATCGCTCTGTCACTCTCCTCTCTCATTCCCCCTCATTCTAATTGTCTCCCCCTCCTCCTTCTCTCCTTACAAACACACACATACACACACATGCACACACACACTCTATTCCGTGGCTTCCTTCTCTTGGGTGCCCAGCCAGGCAGAGGATGGAGGGGGGTGTGGGTTGGATGGGGGGTGCTTAAGTGTCATAGTGGCCTAATTAGGGAGAGGATTTGAATGAACACTGAGTTGAGGATCAAGTAGATCAATTAGAAATCACTGTGACTTAGGTCTCCCAAGAATAACAGTGGGCCCAAGTGGCTGAATGAGGGCAAAAATCCTGATGGGTAACACCGGCTGAGGAGGGGGACACGGATGAACCTGCATGTGTGTTTCCGGAGAGGCGGATTCAGGCTGGACAGTGCAAACCCACTATTCCAACAATCCTCCTCTCTGTGCAGTGTCAACAATTAGCCTGAGAGCATGTTGACTCCTGAAGCGGCTCAAGCCACCTGTTCAGATCTGTTTTTAACTCATGCTGCTCTAATAAGTTGCTGGCGTCTCCATTGAGCACAGTGCATCATTAAACCAACTTTGCAGCCAGTCTTTTTTCATGTCACATCCCCTGTCACTCACCACTACACCTGCACAGGGTCATTTAATGCCCACCTAATGGGTAATTACCATGTGGATAACTGCATATGTGCCGTGGTGCTTCATTTACAATGCAATGTTGATGCTTAATCCACATATTTCTCCCTTCTGCTAAAATTTCTGCCCTTTTTCTCTCCCCGCAGACTCCTCAGACTCCTCCCTCCTCCTCCCTTCGGTTTCTCTCATCCTCTCCCTCCCCCCCGGTCCTCTATGCTCAGTTCGGTGTGCGTATCCTCTTTCAAAGGGCGCAAGGGTGGGAACAAGTCGTCCAACAAAGCATGTTACAGCGCAGACATGACTTGTCCGTCGGAAAGCGAGAAAATCGTGATAAACTGCGGGGGGGTGCGGCATGAGACCTACCGGAGCACCCTAAAAACGTTGCCCGGTACCCGCTTATCGTGGCTTACCGAGCCGGACGCATTCAGCAACTTCGACTACGACCCCAAATCAGACGAGTTCTTCTTCGACCGCCACCCGTCAGTCTTTTCCTTCATCCTCAACTATTACCGCACGGGGAAGTTGCACTGTCCCAACGATGTGTGCGGTCCCTTGTTCGAGGAGGAGCTGGCCTTCTGGGGCATCGATGAGACAGACGTGGAGGCTTGTTGCTGGATGAATTACCGGCAGCACCGGGATGCAGAGGAGGCGCTGGACAGCTTTGAGACCCCCGAGCCGGAAGCGCCGGATGACGACCCCGCGCTGGGCGGCGCGGATGGGGACTTGAAAAGACTGTGCATGCAGGAGGACGCGAGGAAAGCGGGCTGGTGGAAAACCTGGCAGCCCAAAATTTGGGCACTTTTTGAAGACCCTTATTCCTCCAAATATGCCCGGGTGAGTTACCCATGTCCCCCTGCTCAAGGGACCAACTTGTTTCCATACTTAACATATTCTGCCACATGATCCCGCATGCCACCACTTGAGTCATGATAAGTTTTTAAAACTTTGTAGAATTTTCTCTCCATCACATCATCACGGCCATCCATTGCAGAGAAATAAATATTATATCATCATTAACTGCAAGCCACTTACTGTTGGTACCTGTGTCATCCCTGACAGTATGCTTGCATTAAAAGGCAGGATATAGACTCACGGATATTGAATAATTAATGTTGATAGCATAGGAAAAATGGAAAATGGTATGGCAACTATATCTATCGGTAGATGGCTATGGGCTGATGTTACAAATGAGGTTTTTGTCAACCAGATTCTTATACTAGATATATTACATTTCACACGAGCTTGATTCACACTGAATGCCTTTTTATTGCCATCATAACTCCTACCACCGTGTTCTGGTACTTGAACAGGTTTAATACATATCTGCTTCCAAACGCAGCATCCGCTGCGCCTCCTGCATCCAAACGCCTTCATTAGATCCTATTTGGCCGTTTACGATGCACATCAGAGCGCCGTATTTCATGTACTCTTATTTATTGAAGCACCTAACTGAGGAGGCTCATACGACCCCGAAGCCTCAGTGTTGAAGTACATGTCTCTCCCCCCATTTGCCCTTGGTAGTAGCCTAATGCTACTCTCTGGTGGCTTGCTTTTTTGACAGTCCCCTGTCCCAGTTGAAACCTACATGCCTTTTACGCACGGGCGTCGTTGCTGTTACGCAGCCCTTACTGTACAATGGAACATCCTTCATTGTTTTCATGTAAATAGTGAATGATTTGCCTTTCATCACCAAACGTTTGATGACCCTCTTTGATCATATAGGTACAAAGATGAGTAACAAGTAGCCTAGACAGAATCGTTTTGATCCTTGTTACATGAAAACATTCAGTTGTACTGAGCTGGTGGCTCCTTTTTCCCCCTCATTCTAGGTAAGGACAAAACCAGCTTCTTGATTGTAACAGCACTGATTATTTTTTCTTTTACATATTCAACCACATAATTTGACCATCTCTGTCATACACTCCATTCCTGATGTTAATACAGTTTGTTTCCTCTGCATGGTGAATATGTTGATCCATAGACTCTGTGAATGCATGCATACTGTAGGTCAACATTCAAAGCCAGACAGTCAGCAGACACCTGCAGTGGCCAGGCATTCATGCCATCATGTTGTACATTAGCGGCTAAATGCTGTATGCTTGTTGAAAACACATTTACAGCACAATCCAATTTGCATACTCAGCAATACATATCACATCTGCAATTCACATTTGGTCACATCTCAGATAAAGACGCTGGCTGGACGCACAGTCTTTCTCTCTCTCTCATACACACGTACACACACACACACCTCCTCCTCGAACCTCTGGCACCAAGCACGGGTCCACATACCTGATTTGTGTTTTCCCTGGAGGAAGGGGAGACTGTCAGGCTGTGATGGACAGATAGTCTGGATCGGGCCACCTGATCTGTCCCCCTGATCTCACTGGACTTGGGATCAGGTAGCAGGAAGTGCCTCTCTAACTGTCACTCTCGCCCCATCGGACAGAGCGCCTCAATCAGATTGATTTTTGAACCGCTCACCATGGACAGGCTCTCTGCCCCGTGGTTGGAGGGGGGACGGTTTAAGTTTAGATTCGTCGGATCAGCAGGTTTACCTCAAGTCAAATTGTAGATGGACCTGTGAGAAAGATCAGATGTGCGTGCAGACAGAGAAACTACATTCTTGCACCAAGTGGTGGTGGTGTTGGATGCTGATTTGACTTCCCTTCATGATATACAGAAGAATTTTGAGTTACTGTACCTGCTGCCTTGTCACCAAAGGCCAAGCTGTATTATGTAATGCACAGTTTAACACCAAACCCAGTGATTGCAGTAGATTTGGTGTGAATTATTCGATAAGTAACAGTCTCTATGCACCCAGCTGGTGGTGTTGGTGACTCCATGTTGGGGTTATGCAGAGCACAGAGCAGGTAGTAGGTGGGATTTATTACACTGCCTGCACAGCACCGGCTCTATTTGTGGGTGAACGCAGACCCATTTCTCTCCATAGGTTTAATATGCCAGCGCTATACGTCAAACAGCGATGTGACCCAGATCATTTTTTTTCCCATCCTCGCTCTCTAAAAACATTCAGTCCATCGTGGCAGAACCTTTGCTGGTTCCCCTGAAAGATGTAAATTATACGTTGAGAGTAAGAGAGAGAGGTATAGCGAGAGAGAGAGAGAGAGAGAGAGAGAGAGAGAGAGAGAGAGAGAGAAGGATGAGAAAAACTGGACAGAGGAAGAGAGAGGAGATAGTGATGTGGAAATACAATGAGACAGATGCGAGAATGACAGAGAGGGAAGAGGGAGATCGGGAAAATAAAAGAAGACTGAGGAGGAGAGGCATTACTCTAATGATTTAAAGGATTTTGTTTGCATGGCTGTGATGTAATGCACCAGTGATCAATGTTTTGATCAGAGTGGTTATTCATATTATCGCTCGACACGCAGGGCTTTTTTTTTGTCCCCCCCCCCCTTGGTGCATGATCGCGTGGGGCTCGCTCATGGATATACCGTAGTAGCACACATGTACACACACACACACACACACACTCATGCTGGTGTCTGTGCTGGCTTTTCTGCTGCAGTAGACATGGAGAGAGAGAGGAGGGGGAGCACTGGAGAAAGAGAAAGGGGGGGTGAGAGAGAGAGAGGGAGAGAGAGAGGGATAGGCAGAGCGAGTGAGATTGAGAAGGAGGGAGATAGTGGAGAAAAATACAGGAAAGAGGACGGAAAGGGAGAGAATCTGAGAGGGGAGACAGATGGAGAAAGAGTAGGACGGAGAGAGAGAGAGAGGAGCAAGAGGAGTGTTGGGATAAAAAAGGAGGAAGCGAAAGCCAGAGAGAGAGAGAGAGAGAGAGAGAGAGAGAGAGAGAGAGAGACATTGGATGTTGGGGGTGGGGACCCTTGTCTTACCATCTTCGATCAGCTATGAAGGCTTGAACCATCCAATCTTCCTACCGTGGCCCCCCTGCCTGCCTATTGATTGATATTTTATTGATTATCCTCTCTTTTTGTCTGCTTTAGACCATTCTCTCTCCCCCTGCCACCTCTTAAAACCTGAGCATGCTTAAAGGGACCAGGACTAGTTCTATTGTGTGATAACATGACCATTAACCCACTGACGCAATTTATGAATGCATGCATCTCTTGTTTTACTATGTGCTATACGGTGCATTTTGCATCTAATTTCTTTATTGATCCAAGCCCGGGTGACACTGAGTTTTACAGTGCAATTAACGCAACAAAGGAGACTTGGAGAACATAAACATGTCACCCAAGTAACAACACGCTTGACACGTTTGGATTTTGCCTTAATGTATTTTGTGCCCCATTTTGCCCTTCCATGAAAGGTTTTGTGGCCCGTGGTTTTAAAAGGCTGTTTTTAACTCTTATCTGCCTGAATGACAATGATCCTAATTGAATAACGAAGGATTTAGCAATATCTGTGTGAACTGTGTGGTTATTGTTTTGTTGTCAGTGTGTTGTTATTGAACCACAGGTAATCCAATTTGATTTTATCACTTGTCAGTCATCAGGTTGCCTATATGACACCGGGCTAACATGGAGGAGGGAGTCGTAGTGAATTTGCTGATCCCAGTCAAACATCCTCAAAGGCCTTCAGGAGCAGGGGTCCATTTGGGATTCAGAAATGTTCTGGTTATTGAAATGCTGTTAAAATATCAGTTTAATGCTTGTTCAGTGTGTGAAACGTGCATGCATAGACGTTCAGATTTGCATTGGACATATTTTGAATCACACGCCTCAAAAAGGAAGTTCCAACATTTTGAGAAACCGTTTGACTACAGTAAGCAATCCGTTTGGCCATCACAAGTCTGGATAAAGAAAGTTGAGATTACTATATCTTACACTAGCTGACATCATTATATGTACAGAAATATATCAAAATGATGGAGCCTTTGTTTCCCCTTTTAACACACACCTGTAGGATAAACACTTTGATTGATTATGTGATAGAAATTTGGCGCTACTGTGCTGCAGGTTCAGTTGCGTTTTGGTTCAGTTTAGCGTCAGAAGGACAGAGATGCCTTTGTCAGCATATCTCCTGACAAAGCACCATTTGTAGCTCAGCATGTACAAGATGCCCCTTCGCACCCCCCCCCCCCCCCCCCCCCCCCCCCCCCCCCGCTCCCCCTCCAAATCTGACTTTGTGTACTTGTACACTCGTTTTGGGGGAAAGCACTGTGTCCCGCTTGACTGTCCAGAGCCCCTCAGTGAAGGTCATGAGGGGCTCTGTGAACAGTCTGGTTCATTGTTTGCTGTTCCTTTCCACTGTGTTCAGCGCTCAAGTCCACAGCGCTGTCATAAACACAAATATGACCTGTCACTACGCCATGCAGCCTTAGAACAGGTTGTCTCTGGGTAAAAAACGCTGTGCTGGACGGAATATAGAGAGGGATGTATTGATAGTCTTATCTACATATATATAGTAACAGCGTTTATAAATAGTCCAGGTGTTGGGGGAGAAACAGATTGCTTGCAGCAGGATTTGGGTGACATTACCATTTCTGTCAGGGACACTGAAGCACATTTTCAGGGGTGAAAACCTTCTGACTGAGAGGCTGAGTTTTTGTGTGGGGTAGGTGAGGTGCTATTTGGGACATACACAAGTAAGCTTTTCTAACTGGAAGTGATAATTCAAGCAAAAAGCACATTAACACCTGTGCTGGAAAGCGCTTGCATTGTGTGTTTCATAAATGCAGTGTCCTCTTTTGATTTAAACAGTTATCAAGCACTCATTTTTACTATATTAGGTCACTTCTAATTTTGCATAGCCTTGTGAGATTCTTTTTTTTTTTTTTTTTTTTTTTTTTTTTGCACGACCGTTTTGCCCCAGAGCCACGTAGCTCCATCTACAGTTCCTCCCAACTATGGTCTGGGTTTTAAAAGAACTGTGCTGACTGTCTCTGTGGATTGTGCGTGCAGGGCCCTGGCCGTCGCAGCGGGCCTCGGCCTTTCTCTCCCGTGTGTTTACTCTGTCATTTGTCGTGCCGTCCCGCCGTGCTCCATGCTGTGTGCTCTGTGATGTCAACCCCATTCTCATTTTTATGTTGAAAGGGTGTAGCTCACCCTAAAAAATGATGAGAGCACCCCAGTTATGAACCTCACCACTGCTGCTCCATCAGCAATGGTGTGAAAAGATCATGTCTGGCTGCTTTCTGTTAAACAGAAGGTACTGCATAGAACTCAAGTTTAACTCTAAACAGCAGGGTTTAAGTATTCTTCCTTCCAACTTGTTTTATTCAAACCCTAACTCTGTTGAAAGGCCTATTTCCCACTTCCATTCTTGTTTCTCTCCCTGTGGGTTACATCTGAAAATAGCAAAGAGAGGGAATGAGGCCTTAATCTCATTCTCTGGTGGCAAATCTATTCCTCCATTACTGGTGAGAGGATAAGACTTGTATGACCATTCACATCCGCATAAGCAAGGCTTAGAAAATACACCTATGGCACCTTGGCAGTATTTTTTATCGGGGCAGTACAGTGGCCTACAGGTTCGAACCCGTCTTACCCTCTTCTTGACAAAGAGAGCGAGATAGACAGAGATAATCAAAAGTGCCCAAGTTTACTTTTGTACACTGAAAGCTTTTTTTGCAAGGGCACGACAAACAATTAGTAGACTCGCCTTTCCTGTGCCGGCGTTAGGGAAATCCATCATGTCCTGTTTCAATTTTCCCTGACAAGGTTTTGTACCCCAGGCCTTCTCATGTTGTGTTCATATCCTAAGATATCTCAGTCTCTACTTTCTGCGCTGCCTAGTAATTTGAGCGCTGTCTGTTGGTGCTATTTAACTGGATACATCCTCGCTAGCAGACAACAAGGAAACAGGGGACATGACCGAGACACACACACAAAGAACTAAAAAACTTATCAAAGTTGTTTTTGGACCTCATTAACTGCATTAACAAGTATTAGATTTCAGACAAGAGCGATTAGCCTGCTGTGCGATTGTGTTACAAAAATCGCTTCCTCCGTCACTCCAAATACCCCCCTCCTTGTCTTTATTTCCCGCTCATCATCTTCCTCATCCTCCTCCTCCTCTGCCTTGGTCCATTTAGCCATGCCGGCTATGTGCTGAATCAGCAGTCCACACCACTGTACAGCCAGTCAATTAGCTGGCCCTCTTGGTAAACCTTGGACATTCTGCTCTTATGCTCTGGAATTTAAATGTTTTAGGACACTGGAGTGGCTGGAGAGCTCACATGGTGCCAGAGCCGATTATAGTGGTGGGAGTCTGAATTCTCTAAATGGGGCAAAATCTAGTCAAATCACATGAGAGAGAGAGCAGCGCATTGTGTACTATATTCACACACACACACGGCCACACACATACACACACAAACACAGGGACGCGCACATGCGTAAATAAACAAGCAGATAGTGTGCATTTACCTGCGCAGTTAAAACCTCTCTAATTGCACGCAATTCGTTACAAGTCCTTACACTGCATCGAAACTGCAAGGGCACTCAATTATTCATAGGGACTTCAGGCCGTACTGTAACTAAACAAAGGCTTAACATGATATAGAAACACCTCTTTCCGCTCAAGCATCTTCTACTTCACCTTCTTTAACTCTGGGGTGAACATAAATCCATCTCACTGCTTTCACCTTTACACGTCAGCCCATACTCGGTATCTGCTGCCGCCCATAAACCATTTTGCAGAACATTAACACTTGCAGCACCCACGTAAATCACTTCATGTGATACACCTCTGCATGTAACCCGGCAGACCACGCTCACACATATGTATTTTACAACGCCATTCTCAAACCCCCCCCAAAAATGGAGTGGCCTCTAGTTTTAGTGTCAGCGGAACAGATGCAGTTGACAAACAACAACAAATGAGCTTTCCAGTCAGCCATGATATTCGATCATGCAAATAAATCTTTAAGAATTTGCGGTGGCTGAGGATTTCATAAATATCTGGTGTGCGCAGTATCGGGAGAAAAAATTGTAGATTCACACCGCAATGAGTAGTCTTAGACTTGAGTAAGGCGAGGCAAACGCGCTGATGATGGTTACCGTGCTGTGGCTTGACACATGTGGTTAATGCTTTTCGTGAGTGTCTATGCATGGTTGGCCACGTGTCGTTGCTGCTCGCCTTGCCCCGTGGCACGTTAACAGTCAAGCTGGATTCCTGCTCATTCCCTTGGAAAATGACATTGGAGAGCGTCACTGGGACAATTCCTGTGTGACCATCTGCTTCCGTGTGATTGTCCCTCCTTTCCAAGTGGCAGCGGAGTACAGGGAGAGCGTGGGCACCATTAAATGACCAGTTTAGGGTGGAGGGGTGTGTGGAGGGTATTCTTGCAAATGGTGGCTGTGCAAAATGTCTGATTTAGGATGTTTCTGAAATGTTTCAGAATGGCTGGCGAAGATTAGAGCATCCTAATCTTCCAGTCAGACAGAAGTTGGGCTGTTAACAGAGGAAGGTCTCATACATATCATGCATTTTGTACCGTGACAATTTTCTGTTTAATTCTAGAAGCAGGTCACCAGCGAGAAACTAATGCCCAGATATGTGGAAGTGTTTTGTTTTGCTACAAAATCCTCTGGAATCTACCCTGTACATAGGTGTGTTGTGTGTACTTGTCCCTTTACTTTTTATCTTACAAAGCTTTTTTTTTTTTTTTAATCAACCTTTAAGATAGATTAAGGACGGTGAGACACTGTAGCACAGCGGGACAAAGACAGAGGGGGGAGAGAGAGGATGGTGGTGGTGGGAGGGGGCAGAATGAGAAAAAGAGGAGGAAGAGGCATGAAGGTGCTCAGTCATCAAAGCTAATAGAAGAAGAAGCATAGCTTTGCCAAACTAGCTTTCAGACCCCCAGACAATGTAAGCAGAGGACAGGAAGGGACAGGAGAGCAGTGGGACGAAAGGAGAAAGGGGTGAGGGAGGGAGGAAGAGGGGAGGACCAGCCGACAAAGAGGGGAGCTGTGTCGCAAGGACAAATGCACATAGTATGCTGCAGTAATCTGGATCGAATACAAAGCAGATGAGAGGCAGAGGACGGGAGTACAGCTCGCTCACCTCCACACAGTATTTGTTTGTCTTCAGAAATGTTTGACAGGACTGCAGTGGGAATGAAATGGAGGGGACCTTAACGCTGCAGAGCAGATACGACACTGTGACGTGTCAGCTGGAGAGCTCTGTGTGTGTGTGTGTGTGTGTGTGTGTGTTTGCGTTCTGTGTCTTTGTGTGTGCGCTTGTGTGGGAGAGCTCACCGATTCAACTGTAGAGTGTCAGGGAGTTGAGTCATTCAGGGAATCACTGAAACAGAAGCCTGTGTTGTGTTTGAGTTTCACCGTTATCACTTTCAAGAGTGCTGACCTCAAAGATTCAGTGTTTCTGACACTCAGAAAATAAAGTATATGAAATGATTACCTGGAGCTGAGGCTAATTATACCTCTAAGTTCATCGCAACCTCCCTCCAGCCTCCACTGCTCCTCTCCTGACGATCAGGCGTTTGATGAATCTCGGTGCATACATACAGGATAATACATTGTGACATGTGTTTAGCATGTGTGCAAATATGTATTCTTCCTGAATACATGTGTATTTCTCACCTCCCCATCACCATCTTCATACTCCCTCCCTCCTTCCTTTTCCTAACCTCTCGTGCCCTTCATTATCCTGCAGTGTCCCATGTTGGGTGACCCCTCACAGGGACTATGAGTCTCATGCCGCCACTGCTTGTCCTGGCGCAGATCCAGTATGCCCCCCTGCCCCACTTCACTCATGGCGATTTCATTTCCCTTGAGTGCTGACATGGCCGAAGCTTCGCTGAACACCTCCCTCCTATAAATATATATTGTGCTGCTTTGCCTGGCATCTTTGACTCACCCCTACCCCCAGGTGGTCATCAGATCCCCCCTGACCGGGGTTGATGGGAGACACAGAGGGCTCGGGTGGGAGGACGGGTCACAAAAAGGTTGCTATCTGCCCTGCTATTGTTTCCCAACTATTGTCAATCTGTCATTTTCAGCTGTCATGGATCTCCTGTTTGAAATGAGCCTTGGGCCCGCTGGATCAATGCTCCATGAAATTTAGACTATTCTTCAATAGTAAAGCCAGTGCACTCAAAGTGTCTCCTTTGATTGCTTAAAGCTGCAGTATGGAGGGGAAGATGCCTAGGTTGTCACAAGCATGTAATCAAACTGTAATCAGTTATTTTACATGTGTTTTTTTTCTATGTACAATGGATCTAATGCAAACTATTGGACTGAAGACAATGAATACTGTGTCGTTAATATTTTTGTCACATTTCATGAGCCATGCCAGCATAACCTGCGCTCACATTCAGAAACCTTGAGGTTGAGAGGTCATAGCCGCTAAAAGCTATTGTAATAATTCATAATGTGACACATAAAGAAAAAGGAAAGACCTCCTCTCTCTGTTTCTCCCTCTGTCTCGGCCTTCCAGCTCAGTTTTACTGCTTGTCCATTTCACACGCAATGTCCCTAAAGGGAACTCTCTCTCCTCTGACATTTTAGTCGTTCACTTCCTCTTGTTCAAGAACTTTACTGTTAGTTTTAGTTTTTTTTGTGTGTGTAATCTCAAGCCTAAAGTCGGTAAATTGTCATTTGAAACATTAGTCTGCAGTGTCTCTTTGAATGTGTCAGTGATAATGACATCGACGATGATGATGATGATGATGATGATGATGATGATGGTGATGGTAGCAGTGAGGGCCGTTCGTGTGACTCACTTAAGGTTATACTCACACTGGAAGCAAAGTGGCTACTTTCTTAGTCCTTGAGTGATGGGCGCAGTCATTCACCTAAGATAATAGATTAATCACCCGCTCCCCCTCTAAACCTGTGGTTGAGTCGCCCTTCAGGAGAACGTTCTGCATTCCACATCGTTTAAACGTTCATTTTTCATGCCTCATTCATGTGCAGATTTCAGATCATCCTTCAATGTCTCCTTATCATTGCTGACTCGGCAGTAGTGGTCGCCCATTTGCTTTGCCCTCAGGGAAAGATTCCACATACTCCATCTTACTGTTCTCTGTTCATCGCACTAATGCTGATCAAACATCATGGCCAGTGTTCATGGACCGAGAGCAATATTAATAATGAGCATAGCCCTGTATTTCTCTCCCTATCTTCCTCAAGGTCACTCACCCTTGACCTTAAAAATGGCTATTTTTAAGTTTTCATTGAACAATTAGCAGCCAGTCCAAAAGATCACAATTTGGCGGGGCCCTCCTCCTCTATATTCAGCCATGTACGGCAGCTCTAGGAGCAGTATTTGGCATAGCCCTGTCCTTGGTGCCTGAAAGCAGAGGCTAACGCAGTGGTTGTCATGGTGACAGAGAGCCAGGCAGGGCTGTGGTAATACTGTAATGATAAAGCTCTTCTGGATGGTGCCGCAGTAAACACAGCGCCACTAGGGTCCCGTTAAGGAAGAGCGCAGCACACCGCCGTGCATGCAAAAATGCCTGTAGGGCTAATATCAGCTCTGACAATCTCTGGTTGGTTATATCACTTATATTCACGCGCTCCCCCTTTTATCTTTCCTCTCTTTCCTTGTTCTCTCTGTCTATATTGCCTTACTCTCCCTCTGTCTCTGCCTTTGATTGGTGTGACTCAAATCACTGTCTTCCCTCCTCTGCTCATCTTTTCATCTCCTTTCCCTCCATCCGAGCCATTCCTTCCTTCGCTCTCTTTAATTCATTCATCCATCCAAACACAATCAACGCTCTCTATCATCAACTTCCCTTCACAGTTCCTCTCTCTCTCTCAAAGGCCCTATCTCTTTTGCCTCTCTCTCCCTCTGACTCCCTCTCTTTAAAATTTATGTTGATGATCTTTCCAAATCTAATTTCAGAGCCCAGAGAGCTAGGAGGACTCTATTGCGCCTTGAAGGTCATTGTGGCACAGGTATTCGGTATAGTGGCTTTGTCATGGTGAATTCCATACATTAGGCTTGACACTAATATCACGGTGTGCTTCTGAAAGGTAAATTCATAAGGCATGGCTTTTCAGGCAAGAAATGGACAGATATGTGCACACATTTTCGCCAGATGAGTCGCGCATTGGCCTGTGTCTTCACGATGCAGTAAAGGGAGGAATGGTGGGAGACAACAGAGACAGAGTGCCCTCGGGAGATAAATAAGTGTGAAGTGACAGAGTGCTACTCCTCCTTTTATCATCATCCTCCACCTCTCTCTCTGTGTCTCTCCTCTCTTTGGCGATCCTTCACCATCGCCTCAATGCAGTGCTCATGTAGCTACCACTTACTATCTGTGATCGGCAAGTGCGCACACACCTCCCGTGCCCATAGGCTGTTTATCTAGCTCCCGTTGTGAGTCATGTCCACACACACACGTGCGCCCGGGTACTTATTCTAACACATGCCCAAGTGAACACATGCATAAGCACACACACACACACACACACAAACATCTGCACCTGTGTGCTGTGTATGTGAAAGCTTGATGAATAGCGTGAGGTACATTACATTAATGGTCAAGCCATGGGAGTGCTTCAGGATCTCACTCCTCGCACACAATAGATCTCTGCTTGACACGCTACTGTATATTTAAAAAGGACCAACTCTTGTGATGGATGGATCCATATTGATTTGGGGTTCATATTTACAGTTTTATCCATTGCGCTCTGCCCTACTTGAATTACTGTTTAATCCAATTACTCAACACATCGTGGTGAAGAGCACAGGCCATCTCAGCTGTTCTCCTTCACACGCTTTTTGCCCTCAGCTGTTTTGAGTAACACACACTCTACACAAACACACACACACGGCTCTCTTAAGTAGTCACAGGTCATGTAATATTTTGCCAGTCCAAACTTTAATGAGGTAGAGTATACACTTCTGAAATACCCCAAAGCGCTGCTCTGTTGTACACCAACATTTATAGTTAGTGTGTTTAGATAAATCCTATAGGTCAAAGCCCCAAATATTAAAGGTGCACAGTGCAAAAATGTTGAGGGTCCACTGAAGTGAGGTCCATTTAGACTCAACTGATGAAAAAACATGGAATCAAGCTTGCAATTTGATGGTTGAGTCTGCATGATTTTCATCATCAGCCTAACTCACCTATAGATTACGTAGGCACCGGGGATAGCAGTTTTGTGTAGTTCACCTTAAACTGTTTGAATTTGATGTCACCTCTCATTGGCTGGTGGAGTTTCAGCCGTGCAGGGCCAAGTTTGTCTTTTGCTTGCAATTCATCTCTTCCAGTGTGCAGAGAAGATTCCAGTCAGTGACCAACTCTTGAATTTCATTTAGGCAATCAGGACAAATCTACACATGAAGATTGCCGTGGGCGAAGTGTAGGTCAGTTCAGTAATGTTATAAGTAAAAGTGAATCGTCTGATGAGCTACAATTGTTTGAAAATTAGGTTTCTGTGACACAGGAAACTGTCTTGTCTTTCCCCCTCGTCCCTTTGGACCTTGTCACCACTCACATGCAGTTGCAGTTGCAGTTGCAGTTGCAGCTTGTGCAGCGTTTCACCAGAACAAACACCGAGCTATCAGCTTTGTTAATTAGCCAGCAACAAGGAACATATAAAAGAAGGAGAGGCCATTACATTATAATGAAAGATTTCCAAATTGCACCGGTGCCAACAATATTGAAGTCAGTGGGAAGAGAACAGAAAATACAATGACAGGGAGGAAACAACACCAAACAAAACACACACTTCACACACAGACTGGTGATTGTTATGCAGTGTGCACGGTAGCTGTCCTTGGTACTGGTTTGAGTCCGTCCAGCAGCTACATAGAGCCCAGCTCAAGCTTAAAACATGCTGCTATAATATAATATTTTCCACATCCAAAAAAAAAAAAAAAAAAAAATTATCTCAATATTAAACAGAGGCAGGACCTCCACTATGACCTGAAAGTTCTTCTCTGTTGACACCCCGCCTCACAATTGGGCCTGATTGGACAGGTGTGACATGTAAATCCCGCCTAATGCAGCTTTAGCTTGCATGTCTCCATTTTGATATACGCCTGAAGATTTAACATACATGCATTTAGATAGACTGGCCACTGTGGGGAAAAAGACTCAAGAACTCTGTCTCTAAGCCGGGTGACAGCAGTTGTTTTTACCGCCATGGCCTGTCAGTTCGCATTACCCTTAAATCTTCTGAAAACTTTGGCCTCTCTCTTCCTCTCACCATCATTCTTAGTCCCTTCTCTCCTCTTCCTCATCTTTTTGACTGTCCCCATCACTTGACACAGTCAGGCCACTTTGGGATCATCAGACTGATGAGGTAGCATAGCTTAGCACGGCCCAGCTCCGGACGAAGCCTCTGCTGCTGTCTTTGTCTGAGATCCTCTGTCTCGCTAAAAGAATAGGCCTGTTAAATGTTTGGATTATCCTGTCTAGTTTCCTCAGCTCATTTTAGTCCATTTTCCTCCTTCCTGGTTTTATCATGTTGTATCCTTTCTCCTGGACCTCTCTGACATTTTCTTGTGTCCCTCTTTACACTTGGTTCCACATTTGGCTTGGCTCCCTCCTTACCGTCCCACCTGTCTGCCCCCTCGTGTGTCTCCACCTGTGCAGCCTAGATCCCATTATTTTGTTTTTGCGAGCAGATGTTCGTATGCTTGTGTGTAACGCTAGATCTTAAAGTAGTGTAGCATGAAAACTTCACTTCCTCACCTCAAAGACAAACGCTGCACTTTTAACCATCCTCAACATTTCAGTCTTCACTGCTTCCTTACTCTGACCACCACTGCCATATTATTTACATCATTAATGTCATCGTCAGGAATATCAGCAACATTAAGATCAGGAATAAGAGTGCAACACTCGAGGGCAAAACTCTCCTCCTTGCCCAGATTTGTACATGTAAAGGGTTTCTGGTGCTCAGCCAATGAGGGAGCGTCCTGAGCAGGTCCCGCTGGTACTATCCTGCTTCCCTGGGACAGGGGGGGCTGGTACGGGAGAAGGGGTGGGAGGGTGATTGAGAACCTCAGTGTGTGTGTATGTGTTTTCACGATACAGAGGGGGAGAGCACTGCAGCAATCTGAGAAAGTAGGTCAGACACCGACTAGCGAGAAACATGGCAGAGGAGAAAAGAGGTAGGGAAAGAAAGATGGAAAGGCAAAGGGAGGAAAAGAGGGGGAGAGAAAGGGGAAAAGGAGAGAAAAAAAGGCTAGAGAGAGTTGTGATGGGGGATGGGTACTGAGACCCAGCAGAATACAGAAAACCTGGAACAAACATGACAGATACTAATCTGCAAACAATTCGGGGTACAAAGAGTTACTCCTCCAAAAATACTATCATTGCAATGTCCTGATTTACTGGAATTGGCGCTCCATGTTACTCCACTGAGCTCTTACACAAGTTTGGCGAAGCGCTTTCATTAAAAAAAAAAAAAAAAATAGCATAACTCAAAAACACTGGCCTTAAAATTCTGCTAAATTAACTACATACAGTAATCCAGGATTACAGCTGCCCCATTCCAGTCCAGTATGGGTGACACTTATGGTTTTCTTAGAAGGTCACGTCTTTGGCTAAATGCTTGTCAGTAATGCCCATTATGAATACAATCTTTAATCTTTTTCTGTCATCAAGACTTGTGGAGAAGTATGTGTCGTCTTTCATCCAATTCTGAATTAAGAGCAAAGCTGAGATTGGAGAGAGAACCGAGATCTTGCAAGAAAAATCACAGACACTGGTTCCTTCTGTTTTTTGCTGAGTTCTAAGGCTTCCTCTTGTATGTTGCTCTTGATATTACATAAGTGCATAACATTGAAAATACACAGTGACACGCACAATACACTGAGGGCACTCAGGCTCCTTATATATATGGGCTCCACTCAAGTATGAATTACCTCTCTCTTTTGCTCCTCTGGCCATGTCTGTGTTTTATTATTTATTTGATAAAGCACAAAGTATACTGCATCTATAAATACACTGCAGGGCATGTAGGAATGGACTGCAATAGGAAAAAGACTGTGCAACAGCCACACACACACTGGTGTTATCACGCTACTGTAATTGATTCAGGGACAATTGAATGGGCTAGCATAATGAGCTTGGGTACATACAGACAGTAAGCTTGCAGACTGCACACATGGCAAACGCTAGGCAAACCAAACGCCCAGGTGACTGACGAAAAAGCAAGCACGCCTCAAATATGAACAATCAAGAGGACGAAGAAATGTCTATTCCTTTTAAACTGAGTCACCCATCTCAATGAGAAAACAGCAGAGATTTCCGTGTCAAGACACTGTTATTACTAAGCTTGTTTTTTTTGCTTTGTGTCCAAGAAATTTACCCTGAGGAGAAAGTTTTGGAAGTGAAGGAGCAAGCTTAGTGCTGCCAGATATCATAGTATAGAAAGGATGCCACTAGTAGACAGGGCAACAATATAATACTCTCAAGGGGTAGAAAGCGATGCACGCAGCATCCAAAATGTTAGTAGTAACACTTTGATTTGATTGCTTTTAATATTACCCATCCCTTTCTTGCCATATATTTTACAATGAAATTTCATCAAATGCATTTTAACCATCTCAGTTACTGGGTGATTTAATTTAGTATCAAAATAATGTACACAGTGATTTCCTCAGGTCAAGCTATAAGACATATGTGGGTTTAGTCCCAACAATGCAAATAGAGAGTAACTCAGAAGTTACTTGCATCTGTGTGAAAATGTCAATAAGGCGGATAGGTATCTTAACACTTATGGATCAAGCCAAATCATCTTCCTTTCAAGCATAAAGCCTTGAAGCATTTTGGGCATTAGAAAAAACATTTATAGGTAGTGCGCACAATTTAGAGTTTATTCTGCTGGATGCCAGCTTAACAATGGCAACAAACTCATGTTTTGACACTTCGGACATGCTATTGAGCGCACCGTGAGCTGTGAGGTATGAGGACATGCAACATCCTGATTTCTCATTCACTGCATTATCGGATACACTCTTATCAATTATTCATTTGTCTTATCTTTCACACTGTTTTCTTTTCCATTCTGTTCCTTAATCCTGCCCTGGGACTTTCTTGTTTTTTTTTTTGTCCAGCAGAGTATGACCAGTAACCCACTGAAGAATTTTACGTTTAAAAGATGTCTAAATGGCCATAGATGCCTACGCTAAAACACTATTGCTCAGTGGGAATGTAGTCCGTTGTTTCATTCTACCAGGGATCCCTCCATCTTTGCTTTGCAAGTTTACATTCATGTCTTTGATTTTCTTTTCTTTTCCTTTCTTTTTATTCTCCTTGGTGTGTTACACCTGCTCTTGTAAAATGAGAAGTAATTTTCCATACTGCAGCACATAGGCTAGGCTCTTAGGCTCTTACTCAGTGTTTTAGCCTGGAGGTCAACATTTATAGCACTTACACATGTAGTAAGGCCTCACAGACTGCAGGGTTATTATCTCATGCCACTGAGAAATGACCCACAGTGACCTGCTGGGTTAACATATTGTTGAGCATACACCAGCTCTTTATCTCTGGTGTTAGTATGAGGTTAGAGAGTGCCATCAATTCTGTACTTACTCTTTATGCTTATGCTTCTTTGCCTGAATTTTTAACATTTGTAGCTGACTCTATCTCCTCCCCTCGCTTTCTCTTTCTCTGTTACCCTTCTCTTTCCATCCTCTCTCTGTTTGCTGGTTCTCTTCCTTCTAGTATGTGGCATTTGGCTCCCTACTCTTCATCCTCATTTCCATCTCCACTTTCTGCATGGAGACGCATGAGGCCTTCAACACCATCACCAACAAGACAGAGATCGTCGCGGTGGGCAACGGGACCCGTGAGGAGATTGTATACGAGGTGGTGACTGACAGCTGGTTGACGTATGTGGAGGGCATGTGCGTCATTTGGTTCACCATTGAGGTCCTGCTGCGTGTCACCTTTTGCCCGGACAAGGCTGAATTTTTCAAAAGCACCCTCAACATCATCGACTTTGTGGCCATCCTACCCTTCTATCTTGAAGTGGGCTTGAGCGGTCTTTCCTCCAAAGCTGCCAAGGATGTCCTGGGGTTCCTCCGTGTCGTCCGATTTGTCCGCATCCTCCGAATCTTCAAACTGACCCGCCACTTTGTGGGTCTGCGTGTCCTGGGCCACACCCTTCGTGCCAGCACCAATGAATTCCTCCTGCTCATCATCTTCTTAGCCCTTGGTGTCCTCATCTTTGCCACTATGATCTACTATGCTGAGAGGATTGGCGCCGACCCAGATGACCCTACAGCCAGCGCCCACACCAACTTCAAGAACATCCCCATTGGATTCTGGTGGGCTGTGGTAACTATGACCACACTGGGCTACGGAGATATGTACCCGGAGACATGGTCGGGGATGTTGGTGGGTGCGCTGTGTGCCTTGGCTGGTGTGCTGACCATTGCTATGCCTGTACCTGTTATTGTCAACAACTTCGGCATGTACTACTCTCTGGCTATGGCCAAACAAAAGCTGCCCAAGAAGAAGAACAAACACATCCCACGAGCACCTCAACCAGGATCTCCAAACTACTGCAAGCCGGATGCCCTGGCAATGGCTACTGCGTCACCCCAAAGGATCCTGGGAAATGTCCTAGGTGGGGTGATGGGGTCCGGAGGCATAGGGGGTGACTGTCCCCTCGCCCAAGAAGAAATCATAGAGATAAACAGAGGTGAGATATTTCAGTTTTCATCTCAGGTCTCTCTGCTTGACAGACAAATAGCAAGCTCTAATGACAGCCAAAAGACAACCAACATATGTGACCCTGAATAAGTTTGTTTACTCAGTATGTTTTTCAGAGCATCTGTCTGCACAAATTCTCTCCTCAAGGGCAGTGAACACAAATTGCATAGTCAAATTCTTTTATTTTTGGAGAGGCAAATGTCAAAGTCATGCTGTACACAGCTCATCCAATAAGAGAAAGGTGGGTAAAGTGGCTGTGCATGATTATAGGGAAAACAACACATTATTCATGACCGTTCTTAGGCATAACCATAAAGATGTGAGGGGTCAGGTGGAGGTTTAGAGTGCCAAAGTCTCACGAGACAGAAGTGGCACTGGTAGTACTGCCAAGAAGCGATGCATAGTTGATTCTGGATCTACCCTGGAGAAATCACTGGCCCATCAGAATTCATGTGTAATTTATGATCAACTGGTGGGTCCACAGTTGCCTTAAGGCACCCATCTGTCAGTGGGGAACAAACACTATGGAAGGAAAATGAACTCAATTATCTGTTAAAACAACCTAATGCCTCTCAGTTTGGGTTGACTTCACACATTTCCTCTCTGGCATTACCAGTGAAATCACAGAGATGATTTGCCGCTTTGCTTCTAATTTCGAAGCCATAGCAAGAAGCTTTACATACAACAATGATGCACATTTAACACATTACCTCGCCACCTTAAGTCATCAGTGAGCCAGTAATTAGTGGTCTGGCCAGTGCATTCATTATATCTCTGTCTGGCTTTCTCCTACATGCTAAAAAGCTTTCTCATAGGTTGTGTCAGTAGATTGTGTGCATAGGCTCCCATACAGACCTAGACCTCCAGCGACCTCTCTCATCACTCTGTGCTAAGGCGGAGCCATTAATCGAAATATTATTGAATTCCCATTATCGTCCAGTGCATTATCCAAGTTGCAAGAGCATCAATTTTTCGATAAAGGTGAAATGTGTGGCAAAACGTTGTAAATGAAGGATTATGGTGCCACAGCGATGCCCCGGCCTAAATACTGTATTTTCCAGATTTAAGAAAATATGTTTGTTGGGTAGAGACCTCGGCAAAGATCATGCCATCATCATTGTAACAGTTTTTTCAGCGATGTTACATAATGAAAGTGTGTATTTTTACTATGCTGTTTTTCCGATGTTATACCTTTCTGATGCACCCTTTGTCTTTAAAATATCTATGTATTGTTCACAAAATATTTCTGTGACATCAGGAACACAGAAATTTCTTACCAAAACTTTGACTCTGGCTTGTAAACTATTGACTAATTTACGATGATTAGCAAGATACTATTTGGTCAGTACCTAACAAAAAACACAATAGAGCAGAATTGGAGAAGAAACCTGAAGCACTCAAGAGGGAGATAAGTTAAAAAGCTTTTAATATAATATATTTTGCTATAGACATTTACAGTGCCAGTCATTACTGGATTTATTGTGCCCTTATGATACTTCATAGTATTTTAATCTGCTGTGGTGTCCCAATAATATTTCTATAATCATCCTGCTGGGCTTTAGGTTTTTATATTAACAGGCATCAAAATAGCATCCTACAGTATGATTATGTACTTTATTTTTTCACACATGCTAAGTCAAATCAGGTGATTTGCAGGTGTTTGTGGAAGAAGACACACGCGGTGCGCCTCACCGTTGTTTGCTGATCCACCTGCACCCTCCATGTGTCTTTCCCCGTGTGTCTCCCTCGCAGATTCCAAGCAGAACGGTGATGCAGCCTCAGCGGCCTTGGCTAACGAGGACTGCCCCACCATTGACCAGGTGCTGAGCCCAGACGAGAGGAGCCCTGTTGGGCGAGGGGGCGCCGGCGTTACCCGGGAACGCTACCAGCAGGACCGCGCCTGCTTCCTGCTCAACACCAGGGAATTCCGCGCCACAGATGGGAATGTGCGGAAAGGTATGTTTCACGCCAGGGGACGGATACATAAACATGTACACCTTACATAAACACATCCACACAGTAAGATGCCAGGCACAAAGGCCTACAGTACACTGATCTTCTGTACATATATATATATCTAGTATGCCATGTGGGCAGTTGCAGCCAGGGCAGATGAGTACACATTTGATTATGCATACATCTGGGAATGTATAGGTTGGAAGAGAGAGCATACATATAAGAAATTAGTTTTGGGAGCTACAACCTGCATTTATAAGACCGAAGGCTCCAGCCACAGCTAGCAGTGAAATGTAAACAGATACACACAGACCCACACATAAAACACACATACACTTAGCTCTTCTGCTCTGCTCTATTTGTTTCCACCTCTTCACGATCATGTTGTCTGTGTCTCCATCACTGCTTGGTGTCATATTTTATTTCTTCAATCAAAGATTTTCTGTCCCTCTACCTCTCGACTTTTTCTGTCTCTTCTCACTGCCTCGGTCTTCCTGTCTTCCATCTCTCCATGCTGTCTTTGTCTTTTTTCTGTCCCATAGCCTCACATTCATTCGTGCTCATAAATGATCTCTGTCTTTCTCTGTCTTCTGGACTCAGACAGTTGACCATGCATTAATTTACCTCTCGTCACTTCTGTTTTCTTTTTCTCCCTCCCTCTCTCTCTCTGTCTCTCTCTCTCCCTCTCTCTCTCTCTCCTGCCTCCCAACTTCTCCCTCTCGATTTTTGGCTTGCATCCTTCCCCCTTGTGATGCCTTTTCCACCCCAACCTACCCCACATTTTCCCTCCCCGCTTCCTTTCTCCTTCGCCCCATCTTTGAATCCATCTCCTCATTTCTTCCTTCTCTTTTCCTTTGTTGTGCACCTTGGCCCCCCCTATTTACTCCCTGTGTGTCATTCTGAAAAACCTGGCACCTTGATTCATTTATCTACTATTGCAATCCAACTACCACCACCACCAACCTGCACTGAAACACTCCCTCACACTCCTCCCAAACTTTTGACACCCCCCTGTTGACAACAAACTAGAGGCAGCAGCCCTGGCACCCAGCCCAGACTCCCCTCTGACTGAGGATTGGTATAAGATGGAAGGGTCTCTGTTACAGCAGGACCTCAATGCAAACTCCACCTCCTCCTGGATCAAACCATAGGCCAACAGAGGTAACACTAAAAACAATAAAACAAAAGTAAAACACAAGGAGCCGAGCCAAAATGGAGCCCCTAGCCTAGTCAAGTCTTGACTGAAATCATCTGGAAAATTCAATAGGCTCTCCATGACAAAGCATGTCTTGCAGATGCACAATGAACGCACAATACACCAATACAGTACACACTTCAACACGGACAAAGTAACACCTGTACTCACACTCGCACACGCTATGCATGACTTCAAATCACAGATATACACCACTGTGTCCACTGTGTTGCGTCTACATGTTCAATGGAGTTCAAAGTGTCACCCCTGAAGAGTTTTCTCTCTGACTGAACGTGTGTTGTGAATTTGAATTATTACCTTGGGAGACTGATGACAAGTTGAGCTAAGGTTGGGTCGTACTTAAAATTCAAATGTTATGGTTGAGTATTTAATTGCACTGTGAGGATCTTCATCTGATTCGAGAAGTATTTCATTCAACGAAACCTAACCTCAGCCCAATATCCTGTATAACTTTGTGTCCTAACAATTTTGTGAAATCAGTGAGAATCTTGCAGTTAACTGATCATTCATGCCATATCTAACACTAATACAAAATGTCCAAGATGTAAAAGAAAAGGTCTTTTGGGGGGGGAAGAAAATGGAATTGCTTGGTGATTTAATCCTGAGTGGCTAGAGTGTGCATGTCTGTCTGTGTGTGTGCGTGTGTGTGTGCTTGCGTGAGTGTGGGTGAGCGGTCAGGCCTCACGCATACAGTCATGAATGCAAGAGTGCGTCCGCTATGCGCGCACATGTGCTATACGTCCAAGTGCGACGGCAGCTGACGTGAGAGTAACCAGTTGTCCTGTCCTGTGTTAATAACCAATAAACACTGAAGAAGCGTGAACGGTTTGCAGTGGGTCACCTTGTTGTCTGATGTGCCTCTGTGTTGTTGTTGTCTCTCTCTTCAGGTTGTGTCATATCACGCGTTTGTATGTGGGCTTATTCATTCTTACATGTTATACACTGTGTCCCTGTCTTTCCAATGCCGTCTGAGTGTTGTGTTTGTATTGTCGTGTGTGGCTTATTTTATTTTGATTTATTTACTGTGTTACTTCTTCGTGTTACTCCCTACCCCACTGGCCTCCACCTTGGCAGACGTCAGCTGGCGCACTACTATACAGAACTTTTCCCCTTGAAAAAACACATTACATTTTACCTTAACTGATATGATCTGTACATGTACATGTAGTATTAGACAGAATACACCTCCTACTCTGACAAACTGTGCAGACATGAATTGAGTAACACCTAGAAGGTTAGAGATTCAGTTCAAAGATGTGCCTACCGACATGTACATATCATGGGTTTTATCTAAATCAATTGGCTTGCCTTGATATTTTGAGACATTTGTGATGCTGATTGCAGAATCTTCCCAAGGTCCAAAGTCACTGGGGTCAGTGGAGCCATAAAGGTCAAGGGATAGTACATCTTGAAACATGCCACGCTGAAAACAAACCTGAAAACAAACCAAAAAAAAAAGACCAAAATATTGTTAGCCAAAACCATGCAATGGTTTTTCCTAGCTTTGTAGACAAAGCCGGTGTAATCTAATCTGAAATACAATCACGATGCATCATTTTACAGTGCTGATTATGATTACAAAATATTGTGTTGTGAGCGTGTTATGGGTCTGAGATACTATTCCCTAGACCATGTAACTGTGCTTTCAGTGCCTAGTGTAGTACAAAGGTCAGGACCCAATGTTTTTGTACTGTGGAGACCTGGATAGAAGTCAAAAAACATTTTGTACCGTAAGCTGCACTTGGTGACTGAAACACTTACACACTGAACTGACCAGATAGACAGACAGACACAATGACAGATTTGATTGAAAAGCGGCCACATGCGGTCTAAGGTAAGAAAGCCTTGAGCTGTCCAAGCCCTTCACTCAGAGGTCCTTGACTCTGCTTCGGTTTCAATGGTTCTTTTGTATAAACTGCAACTTAAGTGCCACAAAAATCCCTCTTTAAAGCAAATCAGGAGTCCAGTGAAGAAAAGAGACGTGGGGGTTACGAGGGCGACGCTCAACATTATAGAGGCAGAACGCTCCACCACTTAATCGGGATTTGGGGATTTTTTTTTAGAGGTGTTTAACGGCTCTATACCATCTGTAGTGATCCCTGAGTTATTCTGGAATGAAACACTGAGGCTTGTGCATTGCGGAGTGGGACTGTATTTGGTGCTTATAGTAATTAATACCAAAGACGTTGGATCTGGCTCGGTCCCTCTCTGAAACCTCATCCTTTAACATTTGACAGTGAGGTTATGTGCATGCGTCTGTCCTGCGCCTCCCCAAAATAGAACAACATGGCCATTCAGTCTCACATGAATGACATTCTGTGTTAAAATGGCCTGCGATTTCGGGGAAGACCCACATCCGGGAGCGGAGTGAGAGAAGTCCTTGTTGGGGAATGAACTCCAGCGAATTCTCCTTGTTTTTAAAGAGGGATTCTCATGCTCTCTGAAACTTGTTGTGTGCTTCGGTCGTGGTTTCTTTTGTAGATACATGCATAAGAAGTCTTTGTTAGCTTTTGAGTTTCTTCTCTTTGATTCTTGGCCATTTGACCTCCTCCGCACCAAATGCAATATGCATGGCTCACTAAGGTCAAACGGTCAATCACCCCTTTGATTGCCCACTCCCAATCACCGCTCTAGACCTTCCTCAGTAAGCTCCTTCTTGTCAGGCGCTGCCTCTCTTCCCTTGTCTCTCTCTCTCTCTCTCTCTCTCTCTCTCTCTCTCTCTCTCTCCTTCCGCTCTGTCTCTCAGTCTTCATTCTCCTCCTCTCACTTCCTCACTGTATGTACATTCGTGTGCGTGCCTATCATTTTGATCTTCATTTTATTTCTTGGGAGTTCATGTTCATTTTTGTCCCGTATTTCTGACACGGTGTCTGTATCTTCTGTATCTTTTGTTGATCGCCTTTTGCGGTCTCAACGTGGTGTTGTTTATATGTGTGTGTGACTGTGAGTGAGTGTTTTATTGTTTGAATGTGTGTAGGACTGACTGATGATTATTTTGCTGTCGTCTTGGTGCTGTCTGTGTTGTTATCGTCTGTTGCTTCTGTGTCTTAATGTCTTTGAGTTCTGTGTCGATGTATTTTGTTGTATCTGTGTTTGTTGTGTCTTTCATTTTGATTTACCCGGTGTACCTTTTTTTTCTTCTTTGGGTTTCACCATCACCTTCTATCCCTCTTCAACAAATTGGAATGAACTATAAAGAAATTCAAATCTTTTAAACACTGAAACAGACATGAAAACACCACAAATCTTGCCGGATCAGGGCGTTTTTAGTTCATTTTCTGACAAAAAGGCCAATTCTTCACAACCAGTTGCAGCCGAACCTATAATAAGGATTTTTTATTATTATTTATAGAAAAAAAAATCACTTTTTTGACACCAAGAATAAGACTTACTTATTTTAATTGCTTGTATCACTTTTTAACCAAGATAATTTATATGTTGCAGTTTAATACAATTTTAAGGTAAAAAAAAAAAAAAAAAAAAAAAAAAAATGAGATGGATGCTTTCCATCTCATCCCTCCTGTTTATTAAAAGATTTCTTTTCAAATTAGATTTATAATGCACATTTAAGCTTTTTGGCAAAATAATTTTTGTGAAGCAGAAAGGTTATAGTATGTACTTCACTTACTGGCCACTGCTTCTTTATGTGTGCTGATGCAAAACAATGCCTCACTGCCATTTTTTTGTGGTTGAGGTGAATATATTTATGTAATTTAGAGAGACGGCAGGCACAGAACCACAGACTGTGCTCAACTAATGTTTGCTCAGATGTTACCTAAAACCTCTCTTGTAGTTGGAAACTACATTTCATGTAATAACACTTGTCAGCATCATCTTTGTATGTCAGTGGTCTGTGATTTTCCTCCAGATTGTAAAAGTGTGTCTTCTGCATTTCCATGCTCATGTTCTGACTTGTGTAACAACACCATTGTGTTTCACATCATGTTGCTCCATCCCAACAGCTGCAAATATTTCAGCCTGGGCCAGATTTTTACCTTTTTTTTTTTTTTTTGAACAGCAATAGCACATGCTATGAAATATTTAACAGCTTTGACTGAAACCACGATAGCCGATGCACATCCTACTGTATATGACCTAGATATGGTTAACATGACACAGAATAGCATGTTGGATAGCTTCCCCAAAAGACATCTGAGGCATGTACTGGGCACGCTGCGGCTTCTGTAATGGTCAAGAACAGATCAATACATCTAATTATGGGTAACATGAGCTCATACCATCTTTAACAAGCAATTGATCTCATGTAAGAATATGATACAGTATGTGGCCATGCCTCATGCTCTCAGGAACAGCATCTGAACCATTCCTGTGCTGCGGCACTTTGTAATGCTAGCTAAGCCAAGCGCAGAGCCATTAATTCGTAATGTTTTTTTTGTCAATTCTCACTTGAATTTGAAGCATTTATGGACCTCATAATGGTCAGAGGTGGTTAAGTAGTTCCTTGCCCTCTTCATACATGCTGTACCAGAGGTTATTCAAGGACTGTTAAGTCTCAAATTCTGTCCTATATATTGATCACACGTATTTGATTTCAGGATGTTTATTTTCTTGGTAAACATTCTGGGCAGAATATTTGCACTTTTTTTACACTCTCTCCCTGTGTCCACCCCCTCCTCCTCCTCCTCCTCCTGCCATAACCCCCTCCTGCTGTGATTAACACTCATTCTTCCATCCCATTCCCAGGCCGCCACTGCAGTGCAAGTGTAACTAAAGTCTGACTGTAGGTAGGTACACACTCTCTCCATAGTGAAAGTTAAATATGACTTTGGGCAGAAATTATGTTACAGTTGCATACAGTGATAGGGGGACATACAGTGATAGTGTTTCCCCCTGATATAGAAAGCACATATTCATGTTGATGCTGTTGCAGATAGAGCCCACTGTGAAGAAGATGACAGACTGCAGTGGCTAAAAAAAAAGTTACTTATTATGTTAACATGTTACCATGTTACTGCCTCTTCAGCATTACCTCATCAGTTTGACCTTTAATCTAATCAATAGATGGGACAAACTCTTTTTATGTCATCCATATTTTTCCTCATATTCCACCTGACAAGTGTTACAAGAAAGTTTGATCCCAGATTACATTACAAAGTGCCAGGAAAGAGGACGTTTATTCAAAGTGGCAGGACCAACTCGTAAGTGGGAACTGAACACTGTTGACGAGATCATCTTTGTTTTTCATGGCTGCATCAAAGTTGAGTTTTGTTTGGAGCTCTTTGATTAAAAAATATACTGTATCATCGTGCGATTAGACCTTTTTTTTTTTGGTTCCACGTGAGCAGTGTTTGTACGTGTTGTTTCTCTTTTTATTTCTTCCTCTCTCCATTTTGCATGCTGCATGCCGATTTCTGTTTAGCACCAAAAAGAAGATCCAAAGGAGTTTCTGGGTAGTATCAAAGGTTTTTGTTGTAGCTTGATGTACAGGTTGCCCGACGCTGTTTTTGTGAACTCCCTTGTTTGATGCGAACTTCAAATCCAAGGAGCGTTTGCCGACGATAATCAAATGTAGCACCGAAGTAAAACAAATCCTCAGTAGCCTTGATAGGGATTATAAATTGGAAAATAGCAATTGTTCACTTTAATTCCGTACATCTTGCAGCATCTCATCATCTGATTTAAAAACTCTCAGATACACAATTAAGTTCTGAATTACTTAATATTTTGGTCCATCGCAAATCTCAATATTTTGAATTTTCCTGCTTAAAAACCGCTCACCTGCATGTGAATTTAGGAGCCCTTATGATCGACATTATCCGCATGTAGGCCTACTTTACTTTGCATCATCCTGTTCAAAGATCAAAGATCAATATATGAGTTCATGCTTCAGGCCTTACTTCCTCTTGCATTTTATAAACTGCTGTGGATTTCAAATAATTTGTATTTCTGAACTTCTCTAGACAGCCGAAGTATGACATGAGGTTACATGACCAGCCTCATCAAAGCTCCAGTGAAACCACAACTACATCTACATCGCTCACTGCCATTTTGTTTCAAACCAGTTGCAAACCACCAATTAACACGGAGTTAGGGAAGTGAATTATCCAGTTCGAGTGAAAGATTATGATTACATAAGATTCATAATAGTTGTCTGTTGCTTTCAGGATTTTTGTGTTTTAAGATGCTTTAGTGGTGTGATAAGAGCAGATGAGGTTGTTTCTGTAGAACAGGAATATTCAGGTTTGCCTGATTCGGACAAAACACTGCTGAAACTGAACCAAAGCAAGGAACGGCATCTCAGATTGGCCAGACGGTGTTTTAGGAATGTTTGTGTGGTGTGCAGCATCTAAGAAACCCGATGAAAATGCATCATCAATATTTTACCACGTTGCCTTCTGACTAATGTGCCCGAGCCAGTCAGAATAAAAAAAAAAAGAGGACTTTTATTTATGGTGGACTCGAGTGATGCTTAATGTAGAGTGGCTGAGCTGGCCACTGAGCACCACAGTGTTGCCACGGTAAAGTTTTTATTTTTCCATTTCAGCAGGAAGGCACAAAGGGCATTGTACTGTACCGATGGATGTTGTTCTTTGTTGTCTGTTTGTGAGTGCGGGCCTAATGATGGTTGGAGTTTGGCATCAGTACACACTATGACTTGGTGATTTTGGACCACAGGCTGTGTTTGCATAACCCTTTTGCACTGCAGTTCATAAAAAACAAGAAATTTCAGCCAATATTGCAAAAAACTGCACAACTCCACTCATTATTGGTCAGTTAGCCATTGTTAGGGCAGCCAGCTACTACCTACCAATGGTGCTTTCCACTTCACTTGATCCAACTTCACTTGGTCAGCACAGCACTATCTTCTCTCTGGCTGCTCCCAGCAGGGGGAGTCCAACGTCTGCATGCTTTGCCCTGTGTTACATGCCAGAAATACAGAGGGAAAGGACACAGAGGCTGAAGTGAAGATAATTGGTTGGCATATACACCCTCTCAGCAGCGCAAGCGCCATGCATTTTTAATTTCCGACTGACTTTTTGTCAGTGAAACACTCGGTCTCACCGTGTGTCGTTTCCCACTGTACACAAACTGTGACTTGATCTCCATTACAGGATGTGATTACCGGGGAACAGGAAGTGACTCTGAATGTGGCAGGGAGGCCATGTTTGTGTTGGCCATGTGAAGTAGTCAGGGACCCCTAAAGCTGAAGCCTAGTGGGCAGCTATTGAATCGTAAAGCGAGATCATAAAAAAACCCGGCTTCGTTGGTGATGTTTATTCAGACTCACTCACCTCTGAACTTCATTTGGTCAACACATGCCAGTGATATTTCAGCATTGTGTTCTTTGCTGCTGTATGTTTGTCGAAAATTGTATGATTTTGGCCGAGTGGTTGTCTAAAACACCTGGACATAGAGATTTGAATTTCACCCTGATAAAAATGTCGGGTGCTTTATTCAACTGGCCCAGTGTAGGTGTTCAAATCCTTAATATCTAAGAATCTTTTGCTTTTCTGTTTTGAACCAAAAATGAATGACATAAATCATAACTCGCATTTTCTTGTTTTGTCCTGTCTTGTCTTGTCTCTGTGTCTGTCCTCGTCTGTCCTTTATATGTCTTTTAACATTTTATGATTTCACAACATTTGCAATTCCTTTTTTGTTTATCCTCGATTGATTCTTATGACTACTGTGCTCCTTTTTATTTGGATCTCATCTGATAATTAACTTCATGTTCATGTTTCAATACGCTGTAACCTTCATGTAACACTCAACCAACCTCAAAATGGAAATTTTTGTCATTACATGTGGAAACATTTCAACCATGATTTCATTTTGTTTTTATTTGGACATGATGTAAAACAATAACCCTCAATAATTAAACAAAAAATAATACAAATAAAAAACGGGCAATGGTGAACATCGTCTCCTTAAAGCAACTGGCTACGAGAAGTCTCGCAGTCTAAACAACATATCAGGAATGGCCGGCTCGTCACTGAGGCTCGCTCCCATCACTAGCCCCCCCTTTGAAACCTATGAGGCCCCGGGGCCGCTGCGTCGCTGCCGCTCCCCCATCCCCTCCATTTTGTAGCAGAAAGGATCCTCAATGTTTGGATGATGGAAGATGCACTGGATTAGCTATGGACCGAACGCATCGCTGCCTCCATTAGGATTGTACACAGCGCAAAAAAAGAAAACAAAAAAACAATAGCAATAACATAAAAATGATCTTGAATGTAGAGAGAATGACCTCTTGTCTTGTGAATTTAATGGTTTATGATGCATGCGTCAGGCTAGCTGATGGGGTCAGGTACAAAATTTTAGCTTTAAGGATACCATGTTATTTTGAATTATGATAAGAAACGTGACAAAAAAATATATTTGGATCGGTTAGTCGATGAAATAGCGTATTATTAAAGCTGAAAAAGAAAAAAAAAAACATGATGAAAACATGTGCACAGTTAGGTTTTAAAAAGCTAGAACTAAGAGTGTAAATGAATATCCGTTTTTGTGCTTTCTGGACCAAACCAACCCGAGCTCACACACTGTCCAGAGGTATGACCAGAAAACAAAACACTTAAATTCATTTAGCCAAAGAATGAAAAAAAAAAACATTTATAGATTAGATTGATGTGAAATAGGTTTCTACTTTATTTGTCACATGTGGATATTAATGTATGTACAACGTAGACACCATTTTGGTATTCCTCTCGAGCTTTTAGGGAAAAAAGAGCAGGCAGTATTGAGAATATTCAGTGCTTCATTTTGTATCACACTCAGTGTGGGCTCAACACACACCTTGTGTTGATCGTTTAAGGCAACACAGTGAAGCGATGTCAAAAGTTACATAAAAAAAAAAATTCTATATATATATATATATATACATATATATAAAACAACATCACTTATGTCAAAACCATACAAACATAAAGTACTGTACCATAAGAGCTATTTTAGCTGTTAAGCATCTCATTGCATTGTAGAACACATTAAAATAGGTTTTATTTTTCGCATTGCAATATGATCCCAAATGTAATAACTGTCCAAACGAGGTTAAAAGAAAAACACTTTGACCCTTTTTGACGGGACAGAATTAAAACGTTAGATAGCCACTTCAAAACTTTGCCACACTAATTTAGACAATTTTTACAAGTACAGTCAATGTACTTATAAAGTCATATGCAGATGACTACATATTTAATGTTATACTGTATTAGCTATCACGAATACAAGCACTTTACTAACACTTGATACTTTACTAACCTTTGAGAAATGAGCTTGCATGTGTGCGTCCTACATAAAAAACACACAGTTCATATCGCAACACGTATTGATCAGCTGTTATCGGTATTCAAACGCTGAAACATGCGATTCCAACCTCAGTGGTGGACTGAGCCGTCATATCATCAAAATTATTTCTAACAAAGGATGTTTAGTTTTCTCTAAATATCTGTTTTGCTTCTTTGTCACTTTTTTTTGTTTGTTTGTTTTTTACTTTTCCATTGTTTTTTTTTTTTCCTTGTGAGGGAAATACAGTTGTTTAAAAAATAACCAAAAAAGTAAAAAAAAAAAAAAAAAAAGAAAGAAAAAAGTCGAAAAAACAATCTGTTTATTATTCACCTAAAAATACCTGGAATGTGACTTTAGCTGGGTAACAAACACGTCAGTGGACACTTAAGAAATAAGCAGCATCATTTTCATTTCTCCTCTGAGCAAATTTGAGCTTTTATTGTTTCCAAACACGTCCGAGGTCTTCCCTCAGATTGCCATTCTCATATGAAAAGAGATATGAAAATGTCATAAGATGAAGCAAAAAAGAAGAAATTAATTACACATGGTCACATATGCAATATACATGCAATATTACATTAATGCTGGAAACATGCTGTGCACATACATATGTAAATATGCAGATCTATTTTTAATCTTGAAAATGCACAGAATTAATAGGCAGTCTACTTATTGTCTTTGATTTAGATGGTCATGATCTAAATGTATTGACAGTATTAAATGACATGAGCCATTTGTCTTGTTTTAACTCAACTTGGTCTCGTCTTACTGGTCCAATAGACTTTTTTGATGTTGTAGCTGCCATTTTTAGTTTTATGATAGGAATAATTTTTAGTTTTGTAATTGTTTTATATTTACTTCACTTGTATTGCTACTGTGTATCTCATTGTAAGGAATGAATTTTCTGTACCACTGAGTGTCTGAAGAAATAATATTTGTCAAACAAATGATGTTCTGTTTCACTGTCATTAAGTTCTTCAACAAGCAAATGTAGTATGACTTCTCGGATCATGAAGAAAAAAAAATTGAAGTGCTTTAGGATTAACAAATAATTATTTGCAGGTGTAAATGCCGAGGACCTCTTTAGGGTCAGACGTAACATATCGGCTCCTGATTCCACTGTCCGTATGTTTCTACAATCAGAAAAATGTCTGCCATTTTGTCTGAAAATCTTCCAGACTCCTAAACTTTCAGAATTTAGACATTTAAGATGAGAGCAATGACTCAAATGAACAGTAATGTGAGAGCTTTGTAATGGTTCAAGTCATCATTAATTATAATAACCATATGCTTATACATTGCAGGACATACTGACTGCTTGACTTTGGGTTTTTGAAGGCTGATACATGTTTTTTTTGACAGAATTTTCTGATATTTTGTGCTGATTGTCAATTTATTTTAAGGTACTAGTGCTCACATGTAAGAAAACCCAGTCAACAGTTTCATTGTTAATTTGAACGCTTCCACAACAGTGTATAGTGATGACATACTGTATGTTTTGCTTCATAAAACTGTGGCACGACATATCATTTTCCACAAGGCATACGCAGTACTTGGTATGCCTGAAGAGCTGATCAAAAATTGTTGCCTCAGTTTCAGTGTGAAGCCAGCACTTCTCCAGGTGCACAAAACCTCATTAAACCTTTTGAACGCACATGCATACCTTACAAATGAATCTTGAATGTGGATGTTGCATTATGTAGATCATTTGAATGCTACTGGTATGCTGTTTTATTTGGAATGTATCATTTCTGTTGAAAGTCAGGGAAAACGTCTATCTGCAGCTCTTGCGATGGAATGCTCTTCTTTAATGTTACAGTCGATTGTCAAAGGGTTATGTCATTTATGATGATCAGACGAATCGCATTATCTCGTAGTGCACAGCCATTTTAATTTGGACATTTGTGATTACAGACGTACTGTTTTGTTCATGTTAGCAATGTGATGTATCAAAAAGGATCAGAAGAATGTCTAAACTTTGTTTCTGTTGAGACTGAAAAGTCGTAACACATTGTTGTGGCCAATGCAAATCACCCAGGACACTTTGAAATAAACGTTGTTTAACTAAACAAAACAAGCAGATGTTGAACGTGCCTCTATGAGGCCCCTCTAGGCTCTGATGTCAATTTAGGAGTTCAAGCAAACCAGCTAGATTTAACTAGCTGCACCTTCAAAGCTTGATAGGTCAGTGGTTACTATTGAAAATGTACATATCTGTATCTACACATGTGAATACATTAAAATCATATGAAACGCATATTTCGATGTATGCTTTGTCAGTGTGAGACGACAAGAGTCATGGCAAGTGATTCTAACAAAGTGAAACTGGAAACACGGGGACAGTGTACTGTCTGAATGACGAAATGAATTTGGTTGAATATTTGCAAAGCGGCGCAACGCTGCAAGAATCTGGAATGGTGGTTATGCCAAAACAAGTATGGTGCCTGCATTTTCTAAAACAAAGTCAATGCTATCTTTCATAAATAATACTGAAAAAGTTCTATGGCATACTGTGGATTTGTATGTCTGATCCGAAAAGTATTACATTATTAATTCAGCTGTAATGACAATGCACAGAAAAAAACATGGGTTGCATGCACTGTACTTGTAAATATACAGAGAGATGGTTAATGTATGCTGAAAATCCTGGCTGGTAGACTTTCTCTTGGCTTGATTCATTCTGATATTATAATTAACCAAGCAAACCAATACAGTGATTGCAGCAGTAAATACATATTACAAGTGGAGTCCTCTACTTCATGTGACAAAAAGGAGAGTTTCCAGTGTAGCTTAATCTATTAGGATTACATAAACGGCTGAGAAGATTGGTAGCAGTCACACGTCTAATTATGCCACTAATTTAATGCTGGACACAAAGAGGTGAAACTGCTTACAATCTTCTTGTCAAGGAGCTTTGCCCAAAAATATGGGTATTCTTTTAATTTAACTCTACAGAGCAGTCTAGACCCCTTTTACACGCCTTAATAAAGTCAACTGTTTTGCTACATCTTTGGCACATGGTGTATTTTAGCCCAGCCCTGATATCCGTTGGAACAAGTGTAACTGCAGCCTGAGAGCCCATCTACCTTCCATTTTTACTCCAAATCCATTAGTCCTCATTTAAAATGCTGGATGCTCTGTTATGTTTTCCAAGCGCTGCAATGGAACGCGTCTCGTGTTTTTTTTTTGTTTGTTTTTTTTTCTTTTTAACAAACAAATTAGATTTAGAAAAATATATTCAATGCACTGTCTCGAATGGCATTTAACAAAATGAGTGGTGTCTCACAAACAGCTTCTCTCTGCAGAAACGAAGCTATTGTACAATGGGAATTGACAGAAGAGGAGGGAGATGAAGCGAAGAGCAGATCAGAAGAGCAAAAGTGGTAGCAATGACAAAGACCGATGGTTATGTTGCGGGCCGGTTTATGCTCCATCCTCATGATGGTGGGGCTGCGGCAGGAGTGTGTAACCTGTCCATGATCAATGCATGATGCACACACACAGCAGAAAATTTGTTATCTATAGCCATAACTGTAGGCGATGATTGAAAAATAAAGAAATACACATAGACCAATGTGTTTGACAGTACTGTGGTTGAATTAACACTTGTGTGGGCATTATGCATTGCTTCACTGGCTGGTTAATGCTGCTGAAATGGTGTCGGCATAATGTCTAGTTTTGCTATTTGCTTTACAATGTAATGTACCATAGCTCCTATTTGAGATGTGTAAACTTCCATGAGGAGCAGACAGAATGTACACGTGTGTCTGTCTGTCATGAAGGTGTTCTCTCATGTCATTCAAATGAAACCATTTGCGCTCACGTACACACACATACATACACTCCCACACACACATGAAGAACATCTCTCTACACCTTCAAGGCTTTATGTAGCTGTACAACGACAAGACAACTATGTTTTCTTTTTGTTTTTTTTTGTTTTTTTTTGTTATTTTCAGAGCGAGTGGAGAGCACGGTGGCCAGTCAGTCGGCTGGCAGCTTGTTTCATTCATGTCTGACTTTCTGAAACGGTCATCCACCAATTTTACTATTTCCATTGATGTATTAACCATTTTTGTCATCTTGGAATAATTTATGTGCCTGCTTTCTGTGTGTGTATGTTGGGCGTAGACTGTTACTGTAGCTGTACTAGAGTTGTCATTGCAGTTCAAATATGTGCATTTCATTCTCACATGTACAGTTAACCAGCAGTGTGCAGGTAATGGTGACCCATGATTACTTCCTTATTGTCCATAATGTTAGCAACACAAACTGAAATTGAACAGAAAAAAAAAAAACAAGACATGGATTTTCATAGAATTGACTAATTCCAATTATGAAACTTGTGAAACGAATAACAAAGATTGCTTTAGATTAGTTTGATACTACTGTAAACCAATCTAAACACAAATGCCTGTTAAGATTAAGTTTAGACGCACTACATTTGACAGAGAGTCATTTTCTAGTCTGGCTAAGTTAAAATGCTCGATGAAGTGAATATTAATGGCTTTCTGTTCTTGTCTTCACAGTGTTAAGTTTCTAGCATTCGCCTTCTGTCTAAAGAAGAGTCAGTTACCGGTAATCACAAATTTGCGGCGGGAGCCACATAAGCAACAGGTGTGACACGGATGGACAGTTTTAAGGAGATCTTTGGCGTGACAAGAGAGAGACCAGAGGTTAATCATGAAAAAAAAGAAAAAGAAAAAAAAAACATGTGGTCTGCTCCTCACGTTTTTACCAAAGCAGCCTCTCGGAATTCCGACCACACTTTTGACAACCGTCTGACTGACCTTTTTTTCCGGCAAACTGACTTAAGCATTGCACTGACACACTTTGGGAGAGACAAGGACTCCTGATAACACATTCCAGATGACATCACTTTGACGACATCATAATCGCCATCTTGTATGATGACCAACTACAGTATCATCCACAGTGCTGATCAACTGAGCAACTTAACAAGTTTCCAAATAACTACTCGTCTTCACAAAGGACTGAATGAACAATGTAGCATCTCTGCTAACATACTGTAGCATTTGTTGGCTGGGAAATAACTTTACTTAATCCATCAACAGTTTGAAGAGAGAAGAATTTATGCATTCAAAGGATCTTTTAGATGTCATTTTCCTCTTGGGTTCCTCACAAGTAACAAGAAATAATATAGACTACATGAGAGACAAAGGATCAGTCTTTCTCATTAAAATACTTGACATTCAAAAAAGTGAAAGTGAAATCAATATGAAACAAAATAACACTAGCCACTCATGCAAGGTTATAACTTGTGGAGCAGTCATGCTTGCCTGTAAACCAATGTCTTCCATTCACTTTTGTCACAAACAATGACACTGCCCTTCCCACCGATAGTGAGAAAATCAAAAGCTGCAGCACTAATTGTGAGGATGAATACGTGAAGCACATGTAGCATCAACTCCAACAGCTCTTGTATGGCATTTATGCTGTGATTCACATGAAAGATTCACCACAGGAAACTGGTGGGCAAAGACTTGTTCTCTTTATCTCTCATGTAATGACACATACATTCCCTAAAATCCACATGGGATACCAAAGGTCCTGTGGCATGCAAGTGCCAACTGACCTTCTGTAATCTATTGTAGATTAGGATGACTATTCCATTTCGGGCGATGTTTCAACTCGCCCCAATACCTGCCATTGCCTCTTGTTTGGTACAAAGTAGAAAATATCTTTCCTCTAAAAAAAAAAAAAAAAAAAAATGAATAGTGAGTCCTTTAACTGCCTCTAGCAACCCCTCTCCTCTTATGCACATGTAAAAATGATAATTATTTTTCCCATGTCTGACTGACAAACTGCTCGCATCAATCATGAGCAGCGCACAGACTGACTGAAGGAGACAAAGCTCAAAGTCCTAAGAACTCTTTAGTCAGTAACAAGAGACATGAGCCTCCCTAATTTACAAAGCAAAGGAAACCTCTACCACAAGGACACTTCCTATGTCACACAAAGTGTCTGTTAGCTGGCAATTCTGTTAACGATTTTGAAAGGGACCAATCAGACAGATGTTTCCCCCAAACACAAAGGCCTACACTGCCAATCAGGCACAAGTACCCCCAGATGTATACTGCCCATCTCTCTCTTGTCCTCCTTGCTGCCAACAACTGCTCCAAGGGCAAGTCGACATCAAGCTGAGGATGGCCCACGGAGGGGAACCCCCTGAGCGGAGGGAGAACGGAGAAGAAACGGACCAAGGGAAAAGCAAGTGTGGAAGTGTACAAAGAGAACAAATCTATATTTTGATAAACAAATCGACTGGCTTCAAACATCGGCTTCAGAGGAAGTTCATGAGCAGACACAGGCCAGAATGTAAGAGAAAAAAAAAATCAGATGCAATTGTGAGTGGCAAATTTGGCATCACGAAACGCCATCAACGTCCTGGGAAAAGACTGGAAGAGAAGTCGATGTCAAGACGGGGTGGGTGAAGGCAACGGTTGTTTTCCCCCCACAAGGACCGGGATTTTTTTTTCTTTTTTGAAAGACAAGGAGCGATGACAGACTCTTGTCTGTACAGAAAGACATGGGGTTGACACTGGATGGACGCTGAGATAAACAAATAAAAAAAAAAAGATAATGCATTTTTGTAACTTTGTTTACCAGCATGACTACTCTGCATGACTGTCTTTTCTGCAAGCCCTTAGTTGAAGACAAGGGTGCTAGAGATACAAAAAAATATATATAAAATGAATTTAACAAAAAAAAAATGTTATATGCAATTAATGTTTTAAAAAAAAGATTATAATGAAAGAGAAGAGCTATATTTTGTTTTGAAAAGTAAAAAAAATGTGAATATTGAAACATGTATGTTTGCAAAGTACACCCTGAACTATGTTTTGTTTGATGAAATCTCTCTGCTACTACTGCCCCACATTCCTCATTCCAGTGTTTTGAATCACTGCCATTGTTTTCATTTTGTAATGCATCAAGCAGGATATTTTCAACCATGTCATTCAGTCAAAAGCGATCATTCAAGACTTCACCAAACTATAGCATTTGTTCAAAGGATGCTATCCTTTGCTGTCACTCGCTCCAGTGTTTTCCTCCCTTGAACCATTTGCACAACTATCGTAGCAGCAGCAGCAGTTCTGAAACAACAGCTCTCCATACTGCAAGTTTGACTGGTCGATTAATATACAAAGTTTGCTTTTTTTTCCTTTGGCAATAATAACAGTTGTCATATGATTGTAGCAGGGCAGATGGAGATCCTTGCGGGTATCTTCAATGCCTCATCGTTTAGAGATTCGTAAGGGTCTTGGATGTCCCATGGCAGGATTTTGCTTGGGTGTAGGCAGTCCTCTTCCACTAGTCCTCAGGAGAAAGATGGGAGTAAAAGTCAAAGTTATCCAATAAAGACCAATGACTGGTTATGATAGATACTGTACCGGCCAATAGTCAAGAGAGATTTCAGGTTTGCATGGAACCAACTGCCATTCCAAAGTTTGTGTGTGCTCTAAAGGACTCAGGTGTGTTGATGGTGTGCGCAGATGTAGATGGTTTGCTATTTTCTTTCTTACATAATAAATTCTAGTATATAGATAACGATAATGTGAACACCTCACAGTGATGTGTAAAAACGCATGCGTTATGACTTGATTGTCAATCTCTCAAGGGGGAACACAGTCTCGACATATCCCCTTAAGCTCCTTTTGTTGTTTGTCATGAATCCTAACCCGATAACTATGAACACTGTGCCGTGTTGTAGAGCAGCAACGTCTTCCTTTGAGAGGCAAGTGAACACCCCTCACACTCGCAGTGTCAGCATGAGTGTGTAGTGGTAGCTCGTCTTCGTTATGAGGTGATCAGGTCTCGTATCTGTCATTATCCATGGAGTTACCATCGTCCAGCTGGCTAACTGGCAGCTCACCATAGCACACGACTGTCATGCAGGCGCCAATCAAAAGAGACCCAGAGCTTCCAAACTGATGTCAGTGAAGCTCTCAAAATGTAGAGCGAAAGACAGGGGGAGAGATACCAGTGGCCACTGAGGAGAGGCTGATGATGCCTTGCCCAAAAGCTTCTCATTGCTGAGTAGTTTACGTCAAAGGTGAGCTCGCCAAGCACCTCATCCTTGGTTGGTTTTCCAAGTGGGAGTTAAGGCCCTGGCTGGTCCGGGGCTCGGCTCAGGCAGCTGAAGAACGAGCCTGTGTCCATCCTGAGTACATAACAATTGGAGGCTCTCCTGGAGATGAGACTCAAGGCCGTGGCGTAGACTAGAAAGGCTATTCAAGGATTCAGTTGGGTCTACATTGGTTTTACAGGGTCTAGAACTTTTGTCTACTTGCGAAAATGGTCTTTTGGGTTTTTTTTTTTTTTTTTTTGGTTCTTTTCCCTTTAAAACTCTGATTTCAGTTCCCATTTTAGAAGGCATTAAGCAACTATGGCTTTAGGGGTTGCAAAGTGAGACACTCATGAATATTTCAGAGGTAAACTTCCAGCAATGGTGTGCACACTTGCAAAAACTCTGTGCTTCACCCGACAGTTTACGTTTGGTATAGTAAAGTACTGTCATTTTATTTTCTTTCCTCATTGTTGATTGTTAAGTTTGCCATCGCTTCATTCTCCACATTGTGACTGTCCTGCCCATGCCAGGCTGAAAAAGATGTCTTTCCTTTTCTATTGCGTAATACTGCCATTTGATTTAGTCATGTTGAACAGAATGAGTTACAATGTCAGAGTGCTAAGTCTGTTTTATCTTTGACAGAAGGTTTGCAAACCATAATGAAAATGTCATCTACATGGGCTACATAACATTCACATAACCAAAAGTATAATATTATAACTACATACAGTGTGCTGCATGTAATTATAATGCCATGACACAACCTCTGCAGGTTTTCAGATGGTCTTATGTGGTCCTTGTGTGTCATGGTCCTCCATCATATTGTTTTCCTTTTATTTATGTGCCTGTTGTATAAAACCAAAATACTCCTTGATTTCTGTTTGATATGATTTTGTCTAAATTGAGGATATGCAATCTGCACCACCAATGCCACTGATGGACACTTACTGTATGCTCCATGAGACACAGATGTTCTGGCATCAATTAAAAATTATTACAGCCACATATATAGTGGCTTAATAACGATAGTAAGCACACCAACTACCCAAAACGTATGAATTTATGTAATTAATGAGAATAGATATGGTTCAAAAGAACTGTTACTATCACAGGGGTTCGATTTTTTAAAATATTTTAATCAGAAAATATGTGCTATTATGTTTTAACATATCCCAAATTTTAATCCTTAATTGACAAAACATTCCAAAAGTCACACCAAAACTCATACATCTAATGTCAAAGACAAACGTCATGCATTCTCGTAGCATTCCAAAGATAAAAGATGTATGTTCATTTCACATGGCATCACACTATATAAAACAGACTTAGGTACTAGTCCATTGTACTGCGGTCATAGGAGGAGAGTAAACAGGGAGAAAAGGTGGTCACTGGAGTATCTGGTTGTGACTTATGCCGGATTTTATTTTTGAAATGTTGGAACACAGAGAACAACTCATCAAGAACTGTATAAAGTATATTTCAATGGAATGTTCATGATCTATCTTTTTATATTTTGAAGAGAAAAAAAAATAGAAACATATCAATAAAGTGTCATAATTGAACATATTTCGACTATTGAGACTTAAAATGTATGAATGTCAATGCGATCTAATGTGAACCAATCTCCATAGCAGCTTGAATGAATAACTGATTAAAAGTCATGAGATGCTTTTTAAAAGACATTAAAAAATTGCTTAAAATCATTGAAATGAACTTCAAATAAATGAAAAAGTGATATCAACGGTGTGCCAGTTGTCTCAAATGTGTAACTGATAAAACGTGCTCCTGTGCATATTGTATAAATTAGTTGGATACTGTACTAGTGTTGATCGTCATAGTTATCAGTATTCATTACTCTCTCATGCACAAGACACCTCAGTCCAATGAATATATGTTGACTGATATCTGATCTAATGGGAAGATGTGATTTTCCAATACCTTTTTCTAAGAGACTGAAAGGTGACATTCACTTTGGTGTATTTTGATGCCATCTTGGCCATCAAAGACGGTTTGAGTATCTGTCTGCTTCCTTTCCTCTTAGCCATTGTGTCACACTGAGCCATCCCGAGCTCCTAAAATAAAGATTTGTGATATAATTGCAATCCATAATTTTGAGCTCAAATGTAACAGTGTGACATGACATCTGAGAATGAGGCGGTAACACTTAAGTGCTCTCCCTGTAGCATCGGCCTCGATATCAAGTAGCTGTTGCTGATCTATAGTGTGAAGTCTAATGTTTTTGAAACAGGACACCAACTACATGCGAGACTCAATCCAGAAAGAGCCTTCGTGAGTACCTGCAGACAAACTGTCATTTTGACAGTCAAATATGGTATATAATACAATACACAGTCCCAATGCAGGTCTAGAGACAAAAAGGGGGCTGTAGCAAAGGGAAGTACACAAGAAGGACATTATAACGGAAACACCACATGACAAAGACTTTCAGTTTGAAGTAACTAAGTCATAATTCCAAAAGCAGTTGCATAAGTGAGTTATATTAACTTGAATACTAATTAGCAGTATGTGTCTGGCTCATAGGAGGTCTGGCAATCACCATCTCTATATAAGAGTTTTCAGCGCAGCATGGAGCAATTACCATAATTCCAAAGAGGCTGAATAATAGCTGCCTGCATTACAGGAGCACGAGTCACAAAACTACAAACTTATTTTATATAGTATGGGGGAAAGGCTCAAAAATCATGGCAACACAGGCAAAACACAAGCAATAGCTTTGGCAAAGTGGAACAATGGTCAGGGGTCACACGTTGAAGCTCACTGACAAAGATGAAAGGATATTTTCTAAAAACCCCAAATCTAAGTCCTCAAATATTACCACAGAATTGCAAGGCTGTCATTTGCAAACCGGTTATATTCAAGATTAAGGCACAGGTGCATAATGTGCTGTAGGAAATCACAAAGTCTGGACCAATGTATGATCAGTCATGTGTCGCCAAAATCTGCATGACTTTATTGTATGTTTACAAAGGCAAAGATGCCTTCAACCTGCAATGTCAGCCCTGAGCTATTTAACACTCATAAGGTCATAAAGGTCTTCTTTGGAATTTAAATACTTCAAATGGACAAAAGTATTGGGACACAACTCTCAATCACTGATCTCAGGTGTTTCATTCAGTCCCATTGCCAAATCAAGCAGCTAGCCATGCAGCCTGCCTTTACAAACATTTGTGAAAGAATGGCTCATTCTAAAGAGCTCACTCAGTTCCAGCGTGCTGCTGTAATAGCAATGTATTAGGATGCCACCACTGCAACAAGTCAGTTGGTGAAATTTCTTCCCTCCTTGATATTCCACCATCAGCTGTAAGTGGTATTATTGCAAAGTGAAAGTGTTTAGGAACCACAGCAACTTTACCCAATGTTTCAGAGCGGCGTCACCAAGGTTGAGGTGCATAGTGCGTAAAAGTGGCCAGCGCTCTGCTGACTCAATAACTGCAGAGCTCCAAACCTCCTCTGGTAGCCCAGGCTCCACCACATTTGCCAAAAGTCTAAATATTAATATGCAATGTATTTCCTGGTTTGCAGGAATGTAAAATGGCAACATTTTGTTTTGGCGACTGGGTTGTTTAGGATCATTGTCTTAATGGAAAATGAATCTTCTTCCACACAACTATAAACCAGAAGGGATTGTATATCTCTGCAGAATAGAGTGGCTGAAGATCTGTGAAGTTCAACCTTCAGTTCTTTGGTAAAAAAAAAAAAAAAACACTTTCCTTCAATCTTAAGCAGTGAAATGTTGCTGTTGTTCAGTCTATGGTAAACATTCAGACTTGTTTTGTCATCTAATAGGTGATTTCAAAACTGTTACACCACCATTAAGGAAACTGTTTGCCAATCATGTTTGGCTGTGAGTCTAACTAGGATAAATTGTATTTGTGCCATTTGTATTGTGGATGGAGATGCTGTTCTGTCTTGTTAAAATGTTAGTTTGTTATAGGCCACATGGCTTCAGATGGTGTGATTTAAGGCCTGCCTGACCATGCTTTGGATGAAAATGATTTTGTTTATGAAAATCTCTCCAGCGTGTTGTACTTCCTTAAAAACTTTCAATGTAACTGTAATCTGGCACTGGAATTATATTTTAGTTTCATACAACAATTTTCCAAAGATTTAAACCAACTCCAAATGATTTATTCTTGAATAATAAGTATAATAACTGATTAAAAGTTGTCTTGAATTTTTATAAATACTTTAAACAAACTGCTCAGATTGATAGTGGTCTCTGATGTATACACTGAAAAACAAAGTCAAGAGTGGTTTCATGAACACCAAGTTATAGTCAAATTCTGTGGAAGATGTGGACATCATTGATCGACTTCTGCTTCTTTAAGACATTGAGGTCCTCAAAGACTTCTTGAAAAATGGTCCAATATAATTCTACATACAGCTCAGGTCCTCTTGTGAACGGTTGGTGTAGGGTTGAATGTTCTTAGGGCACAAAGTTTCCCTTCTCAATATTAAATTCTTGATGTGCAGATATTGTTGGATGTTTGCGTAATTGAGTCACCCCATGTACAAAATGTGCAAGCTTGTTTTCATTAGCAGCACAACACAGCAATGACTCATATTAACCAGGCTTAATTATATAATTGATGGCATGTTATCACATATGTTATCAAGTGGCAGTGTGTTCAGTGGCAGCCCAGTGAGCAGTGTTTTTTTTTTTTTTTTTTTTTTTTTTTTTTCTGTGGAGGCAGGCATGAGGAAATGTCGGCACAGGCCTTTTTGAGTTTTATCTTCATTGTGTTGATACACCACCTCCCTCTGGTGGTGCAAACAGGTCTTGGCAAAAGAGCCTGCACTGGTTTATTTAGATGGATAAAGACTGCAAGTAAATGACTGAAACTTTGAATAATTTATTGTAAGCATTAGTTTTTTTTATTGATTTATTTGATTTTTCTCCTGTACATATGTTTTTTGTAATTCACAAGAAATATTTGTGAATGCAGAAAAAAATTACTTAACATCTGGATTTACTGTTCTCCTAAACTTTCCCCATATTTTTCAGTTTGTAGTTAAATGTTGGTTTTGTTTTGAACTTTAAGTTTCAAGTATCAGTGATGATGCACTCGTATGATTTTGTCACATTGTATGTAATGAGAGATCACAGGCAGATTTTTTTATGGACAGTCTGTATCAAAGATTTACATCATTTAAGATCTAAGAACATGACAAAAAAAATTCTTTGAGTTTTCTTAGATAATGCAATTCCGTGTTGTAGGAATGCTTGCAGAATTTGCATGCTCCTAGTCTTGAGAATTTTTTATTCAAAATTTGGGAAATTTGAGAAAATATAAGAAAAATGGATACTTTTACTAAATATTAATAAACCAAACTAACCACGTTGCATTTTGTGAAATTAGCATTTGATTCATGATCGTTCCAACCAGTGTCAAGGTGTTCCATGTTCTTATGAATACACAAATACTATCATTGTGACACTTTGTTATTTGAAACAAATTTCTCAAATGGGTTAAATATGAGATATTCAGATAGACAATCACCAACAACTGGACTGGCGATGACCACCGTCCAGTATTTTCTGTGATTATCACTGTCTACATTTGACTTAGTAAAGGACAGTGAGGGACCTCTGTCAGCCTTACAGAGTGCCATGGTTGTTAGAGCGGGTCACACCATCCAGTGCCGGGTAGAGGGGGGGTGACATTTGATAGGAAGGGTGAAGGTTGCCTCGGCCCATAGCAAAAACCGAGGGAAAGGACAGGGAGGGGTTGGAGGGGTCTCGCGGAGATTGAATTTCAACAGGACAGCATTCCTGAAAAATTTCAAGACAGACGTGAGACAGCAAGGAGCGAGACGAGACTGTGGATGTCCCCAGGGCAAACAAGAGGGAGCACAGCTTGTGTACAGCCTTGTGGAAGAGGTGAGCTGCACGGGCAGGAGATCTGTGGAGTCACATGAAGACAGCCAAACACAGACTTTGTGTATAGGAGAGACGCACATGATGACACAGAGAAAGATAAAGATCCTGATGAGCAACAGGAAACAAACAATGTGACTTTTCAACCTGCCCATTAGTCTCTGTCATCGGCTGCTTTACACTTAGTGAGTGACTTTTCATCTCGCTAATTGTGTACTAACAGTATCTGTTATGGCTGCTATTTTTGGGTGCATTCGATTGACAAGTAACTTTCACAGTTCACCTTTGCTGTTGAAAATTAAATAAGATAACACCTCTATGCATTATTAGTGGGTGAGAAAGATTTTTTGAGTGAAGGTCTTTGTTCTTTGTGGTGAGGTCTGTGATGGCAAGTGTTTACTGAACTGAACTGCTGCAGTATGTTCCCTTTAGCTATCTGCTTTAACAGCTTAATACTAATAAATCAATTGATTACTCATACATATCATAAATCAACTGAAGGAGCTGTCACTCTGGTTTCAGACAGATTCCTCTTTAAGTCCAAAGTCCAGTTCTACAAATTCAGGAGAGTGAAGTGCAGACCTCCCTGACCCGGGACACAAGCTGGAATGGAGAACAGTGACCATGGAGGAGATGTGGGAGGAGGTGGAATGATAGATAATGATGGAGAGAAAGACAAATACCTTAAGAACCAGCTCAACAGTGAGGAGAAAGGAGAAAAGGAGATCAAAGTGAATGAGAAGGAGAAGAAGAAGGACAGCCGGCGATCTGGTTCTCTGTGGAGAAGTGGATGGGCGCTGAGCGAAAGGCTGGCCATCAATGTGTCAGGGATGCGGTACGAGACGCAGCTTCGCACCTTAGCCCAGTTCCCTGACTCCATGCTTGGGGACCCACAACGGCGGCTACGATACTTTGACCCACTGCGGAACGAGCTCTTCCTGGACCGCAACAGGGCCTGCTTTGATGCCATTCTTTACTTCTATCAGTCAGGCGGGAGGCTTCGGAGGCCTACCAACGTGCCTCTGGACATCTTTATGGACGAGCTGACATTCTACGAGCTGGGAGAGGAAGTCATGAACCGGTTCAAGGAGGATGAAGGTTTTCCCAAAGAGGAGGAAAGGCCATTGCCAACCAACGAAATCCAGAAAAGACTATGGATGCTGTTTGAGCATCCCGAGTCCTCGTCAGGAGCGCGGATCATCGCCATCATCAGTGTTATGGTCATTGTGGTGTCCATCCTCATTTTCTGCCTGGAGACACTGCCTGACTTCAGGAATGAGAAGGAGATGCGAGAGGTAAGGAATGGGGATAATAATGATGAGTACAGGATGTCTGGTTTTTCAAGGTCTTGAAATTTCAGGGAAATCAGGTGGATGAGGAGAGGTAACAGTTGGGTTTCTTTCAATTAACAACTATTGGCATTTAGAGGGCTAACATCAACAAATAGGTAAAACTCAGGTTGTCAGTGACACCATGAAATACTACAATTTTTCTTTTGCTTACACCAAGTTCTATATAGTATAAGTAGACACCAGATGGATAACAGAAGATAGATGAAGGCAATGTCATTCTGAAAGGAGTATTTCTTTTGAACAAAATACCAGTGTTTTCTAACAGTTCATAAGATGGATTCAAGTTGAATATTCATTCAATTTTGCTTGAGTGCAAAGCTTTCAAGTTTGTTGACCTACTCCAAAATGGGCCTGTAAGAAAGCCCAAATTAAACCTGGATATCCCTAATGGTCTTGAATGGGATGTAGGACCGCATGTGTGAAATGGAAACATGATATCACTGACAGCAGGTGTTTAGGTAAACACACACTCGGTGAGTACTACAGTATTAAGAGGAAAAAATATTGACATGGAGACAACTTCTGGCCAATATGGTTGGAAACAGACCAGAGAGAGAGACATCTAGGAAGGCTTATGGTGTGATTATTTTAGTCGGCTGTTAAATTTGATACACTTGGATCGAGGCAGTGTGAAAGGGTACAGGGAGTAACGGGTGGGGACTGGAATACAAATAAAAGGAGGACGAGGTGGAAAGGGAGAATAAGGTGTATTGAAAAAGGTCACACAGCTGACTGGACACATACATGAAGGTGAGCTGAGACCTTCCGGTGGCTTAGATTGTGGAGGATGAAAGGTCTCATTGGATGAGTAGCATACGTTGTGTCATGTTAACACATTCCTCTAGGACTGCTGTGCTAGGCCTTACTGCCTTTGCACAAGCGAGCTGCCAGGAAACTACTGTAACTCACTCCTGTCCAAGTCAGTGGCAGCCCCACCGAGCCGCTCTGGCAATGTTGCGCAGTTGCAGTGTTGGGAAAGATGGGATAGCGATGAAGGTGGAGATGGATGGGGAGTGGTGTAGTGAGGCACTCTCATGTTTCTCTTTGGAGATCTCAAGTGGCTATATATAGTCTTAGGAGAGCCCTAGGAGCACATCAACACATAGATGTCCACCTTTATTAATAAACACTGTCACAACCTGCTACTGAAAGTCATGAGCAATAACTTACTGTACAACTGAGCTTCCTTGTAACTTTTATGGATACTACATTAATCAGTACACTCATTTTCACATGCATGGAACCCTTTGTTCCATGTTTTATGGGTTAAATGTCAGATACTTTAAGGAAAACAGCCACTACCTGACAGTGAAAGTGGAACGACAGGTGGACGGATTGACAGAGAGAATGGCACTACTATGATTGAAATGTAATGCCATACATGTCATACACTTTAATGATGGCATGATGAAATGGTGGATGACACGGTTCTTTGCCATAAAATTTATTACTTTATCGGAACACCAAGAGGGTAGTATATCAGCAATAGTTTGCAAATTAACAAGTAGCTCTACATTAAGGGTGCTTTCACACATGCGGTATTTAGTCTGTTTGAATTGATGCCTGTGGCACTTGCCCTCTTGGCGCTGTTGTTTGTGAACGCATTTGACCCGACTGCAGGAAGTGAATCAAACGCACAGCATTTTATTATCACAGGTCATGGTCGGAACTCATTGGCTCGCGTTGTCCGGTCATACCGACTTCTGATTACAGCACAGCCTCTGTGGAAAGAATGGATCAACACATTGTTGACAGCCCTGAGCCTTAGTGAGCGTTGAAACTGACCCACAACTTCCGAATGTATTTGACAGGAACACCAAAATAGGACTACTGCCAGTAACCAAACATCTGCTTCCTGTTGCCCATGCTCATACTCATTTCCATGAGTTCTATTTGAACTTGCAAAAGGTTTATTTACATTTTTCGCCGGTATATTTCTCAGCAATGTAAGAAAGACTGTGTGTGGTCATTGAATGAAAGAATACGCTTTCAGCCCTGCACCTTCCCACACACCCTTCAGCAAATGTTTTCTATTTTCTGGTCTGCTAAAATTTATGCAGTGTGAAATCACACTGAATCAAATTGAAAACAAACCAAAAGTATCAATTAGTCTCTGACTCAAACCAGGCAAACAGATTTACATGTGAGAAAGTGCCATTAGTTAGCTTTGGAACGGACAAACTGAAATACAATATAAAGACCACGTCTGTAAAATTACAGTTAAATAGTGTATTTTCATTTGTGTTACTGTGATGTGAGGTTATATTTTACAATTACATCTTTTCTTTTGTCCCTCTCTGTCCTCTCTTCTCCCCTTCAGGAATACTTTTACAAGTACTACTCAAATCCAAAGAATGTGTCAGAAAACATGCCCCCTCCACCCAGTGTTTTCCAGGACCCTTTTTTTTTGGTGGAGACCATGTGTATCTGCTGGTTCTCCTTTGAGCTCATCATGCGCTTCACTTGCTCCCCCAGCAAGATGCACTTCTTCAAGGACGTTATGAACATCATTGATTTCAGTGCCATCCTGCCCTACTTTGTCACGCTGGGAACAGAGCTGGCCAAAGACAATGACGCCTCTCCAGCTACATCCCTGGCCATCATCCGAGTCATCAGGCTGGTGAGGGTGTTCAGGATCTTCAAGTTGTCTCGTCACTCCAAGGGCCTCCAGATTCTGGGTCAGACACTAAGGGCCAGCATGCGCGAGCTGGGCCTGCTTATCTTCTTCCTATTCATTGGCGTCATCCTCTTCTCCAGTGCCATCTACTTTGCTGAAGTGGACCACAATGAAACAGCCTTTGTCAGTATCCCGCATGCCTTCTGGTGGGCGGTGGTCACCATGACCACGGTGGGTTATGGCGACATGTACCCAGAGACGGTGTGGGGCAAGCTGGTGGGCTCCATGTGCGCCATTGCTGGTGTGCTAACCATCTCGCTGCCTGTGCCTGTCATCGTGTCCAACTTCAGCTACTTCTATCATCGCGAGACTGAATGTGAGGACCAAACCGAATACACGCACGTTAAGACAACACTGTGGGAGGAAAATGAGCCTGAGGGGGAGGACACAGAGGAAGGGGATGGGGATCTAGAGGGAGATTATTATACTATTGAAGGCATCTGCAACCCTCTGAATGGGACTCTGCTGGGTGGACTGTGTGCAGGGCAAAGTATAGAATCCAGAGGAGGAAATCTATATCTGCGGGAGCCACTAGTTACTCAGGTGTAACAGGGAGGTGACTGTATTATGTACCCTGCATAGTCATAAAGACACACAAGGAAACAAGTGGAGAGGCAAAAGGCTGCACAAGTCACGAAAGAAGAATTTATACGTCTGAAGAGAGACAAACAAACAGAAACTGGTGAAACAAGCCAAGTGAAATCATCCAACACAACATACCAGACAATACAAGGGTCGGCTTTATTAAGCCAGTTGCCACTGAAAAGGCATTTTTTTGTACAATTACGTTTCAAATAAGCAAGACTGAGAAAAAAATAAATTACAGTGAGTGAGTGTTACTTTCCAAGGTCATGTTATTAATGAACTGATAAGCTGTAAAGTATTAGCTTGAGTTTGAGATGAAACCGACTTTCTGAATTTCTGTGCCTTAAAACTATGATGTCTTAGTACTGTCACTTTGCGCCTTAATGTTTTAAATGAAGCAGATAGTTAGCAATGTGGAGATCTTGCCTCAGTAGAAGTCGAACATATAAAATCAGTTTTAGCAAACAGAGTAAAATATCTTGTAAAACAGTCCAACATTCACAACATTCTTCTGTACGTAATGTAAAATGAACATTTCTATAGTTTTTGCTTCTAGTATGTGCAAGCATTTCCAGTGACCTGAGATGCCTTTATAAAAGGAGTTAGTATCACCATAGCATAATGACACACTGCTACACACAGGAGGTAAAAGGGGAAAGTTTTGATTGCTAGTGCCAAAGGCCTATATTTATGTTTTGGATTTGTGCAATAATTGTTTTTAATAAAGATTATATTTTATTAATTTTCTTAAAAGAGGCTGTGTTATTTGTGTGTTATTTCTGAGGTGTTTAGCAGCCTGACAATATGCAGAGAAAGAATAAAATAAGGTTGGTATGGATGTGGCTATAGGGGCCAGAGTCAAAGGTAATCTTTTATGAGCTCTTGTTTATGGTGCAAGCTGTACATGAAGCAAATTTTCCAAATCTCTCTTTGACTGGCATGTAAAAAATTGTTTGATTAAAGCAGATCCAAAGCAGAATGAGCAACTGGTTGCCAAGTCCTGTAAACTTCAGTTACACAACTGACTCAGGCACAAATGAGCAGATAATTAGTGAGAGAAGTGGAAAATATTATCACCATCATCGTGATCATATAGTGATCATATATATATATATATATATCAAGTGATCATATATCAAATTCAGGAAACTGGAGGTGAAATAATTAAAACAATAAAAAAAATCAGGCTTAGCGACGGGTCTGCCAGATCAAGTCTGTCTCTCACTCTGTACCCATGACTGACCTTTCCAGCAGCTACAGTAACTGTAAGCTCCCGGCAGCTTTGCTCTCAGGTTCACAGGAACACATAAGCCTTCGCACCACAACAGGATGGTGACCCATGGAACGGCATGTCTGCTAATGGTAACACTGCTAACCAAGGTCGACTTAATATTTGTTTGTCTGTTTTTTTGTTTTGTTCACTATTATTAACTACACATCTGAGCGGTAAATACCCGATCATTTTAGAAAAGCAAGCATTTTGACTGCTCTTAACACTGAAATAAACAGTTTATTAGGATGGACAACACTGAATCCTGATGAAGGCTTGCCAGTCATGCACCACCAAGAATATAAAACAACATTTTATTAAATTGTCTTAGGTCTTATTATTAATGTCAAAACTAAACACTATAACCTGCCCTACTGAGTCAAAAACTCACAATGTTGTCTGCAGACATACAAATAAAATTCATGGAATATTCTGCAACAACCAAGCAATAGTCACAAATAAAAAACTCACATCTAACAATAAAAATCTATACTGTGGCTCCAGTGCACATTCACATCTTATTAAATGGGGTTTAAAGCAGATCTATTTGGTTGGTTATTGATGGGGAAACGTACACTATGCATATCTTATGTATGTTAAGAGAAATTTCAGTAACTAAGTGCTACTCAGGCTGCTGACAATGATCAAAGTGACTGGCTTGCAAGCTCTAGTGTAGCTTCCCATCTTGACTTTACATTTCAAAAACCTGGGCACCCGTTTGTGTGTTTGTGCCTGTGTGACTTTGGGTGTGTTTAGCTGCCGGTCTTGATCCACACAGTCACCTCTCTCCCACCTTTCACCTGAGCTCCTGTCGGCAAAAAACAGTCAGAGGTGGAGGATTCAGTTTCTGTGATGGTATGCTACATAGCTATGGTAAAAAAAAAAAAAAAAAAAAAAAAAACATAATGTGAACACCACCTGAATGTTATGAGCTTGGCATTTGGAAATTCAAGTGGGAGGATTTCAAGCTCCCATGCAGTTGTCTTGAATGCCGCCTACTGCAATACAAAGCTGCTTCATTGTGCATGAAATAGTCAAACAGATGTAGGGCTAAGTGTTAAAAGTAAAATAATGACAAAACAAATACCTAAAGTTGTTTTTCTATTCTTTATGGGAAGATTAACAGGCGTTCCAAAGCTTTTGCTGCTCTGAAATCAGCCAGACAAACATATTTTTAGCTTTTGGGCATTCATATTGTTATTAACACAGCTCATTTGAATGCTCTGATGTGAGAGGAGGGGAATCTCAAGTAGAAACTTTCCCATTTTTATTTATTTAGCAATAATTTATTTTTTTATGACTGAATTTTTTATTGAAATTTTTCTTACAATAATATGACATAAATTAACAGAAAGGAACACAACAAGAGAGTAATTCCAGACCTGTTTGGCATACTGTATAACAGTTTCAAAGTATAGAGGAATGTGGCGAAAGAAATGATGAAGTACTTAATAATTAAATTTCTAATAACGTCTTTATGCACAGACAAATTTATATTTGACTACAGAACATACACATGTATAACTCGAATATGGTCTAAGTTTGGCTGGTCACTGTAAACATGAATTTACACACATACACACACACGCGCACACACACACACACACACACTTACTAACTAAATGTGAACAAATACGTGTGTGTGTGTGTGTGTGTGTATGTGTGTGTGTGTGTGTGCGTGTGTGCGTGTGCTGATCCTACGGTTCACAGGCTATGCCACACTGCTGGACAGGCAGCCTTCCGCCTAACATCATGGCAGCTGGAAATGTCCCAGTTTTAATGAACGCAACACGGTGTGCCGTTTGAGGGTTGATATAACGGTGGGAAAAACGCTGCCTTTTCACAACACAACACATCGGGCTGCAGTACGTGGTGGCAGCGGCGTCCTCAGGGTCCTAAAAACGGTAAACTCTGAGAGAAACAAATGATTTAGTGGAGTTTAAAAGATTTTCAGGGGATGCCGACCGACAGTAGGTCTAGAGGCTGATGTATATTCAACCATTACATGAAGAAAAAAAATGTAGTCTAGGCAGAGGACAATTTCTGCATTTACACAGATTCGTTTGTAGGAAATCCCCATTACCCTTATAAAAAACAGAAAAAAAACTCTATTTTAGCTTGGGCCAGCTAAAAAGACTGCAGGTAATGTAATCAGAACCGACACCATGTGTTTAGCTTTTGGCAAATTGCATATTAAATCTAGCCTTGAGTCAAGCCCTGACAAATATCATTACTGATGTGTCCACTAGATAGCGCTACTGTCCTGCTAGTGTGTTTTCCTCCTCCCTTCTCTGTTTCTGTGACAGATCAGCAGAAATATTGGGATCATCCAGCAGGTGTAATAACTCACTGTACTGACCTGGGCTGCTTTGTTTTGATATATCATAGCCAAATTACTGAATTATTGCATTAGTGTTTGCACTCAGTTGACTTGCAGAATTTAAAAAGCGAATCGTGACAGTCCATCATGTTACTTTCATTCATGAACTTTATTTTCCTTTCTGATTGTCTCACAGAACATTCATAAACTGCTTGCACTTCTTTCCGTTCATAATAAAAGTCAACATCATAACCCTCAAGTGCCACAGTCATAAAAATCAGCATGATTTGGCAACATGGGCCATGTTTTACTCACATACAACAAACATTCCCTCAAACTATTAATTACAAGCTTCCACACACTGTAAATAGTATAATTCAGACTTTAAAAGACAATATCCAAAACACAATAAATAATAAATAATTGTAATAATAACATTGTTTTCATACAAACAGTATCAAAATTCAGTCTCATGGTGCTGCACTGCAGAAATGTAATTTAAAATAATAAATAATATAGCATGACTGAACATCAAGATCAAATCTAGACTCTGTTTGCATTTATGGAATCTGTGCAATATATTGTTTGTTTTCTGTGTTTATTGCTCATCTTTACTTGTCCGCGGAGAACTGAGGACTGACCAGTGAGCTCAGGCCCATCCCCAGAGGGTCATCTGAGTCCATGTTGAGGTTTTCTTGAGGTTTCGGATGGTGCACAGAGGCAGTCTCCGCTGCCAAAGTATTCCTGAGGGGTAGGAATCGAGTGAATGGGAGGGCGTTTTGCTCCGGGGAATGTTTTGATGCCAGAGACACAGGAAGTCCATGATGCAAGGAAAGGAAACGGGTGTATCCGTCAGCCAGCAGCAGCTCTCTGAAGGTGCAGTCAGCCTCGGTGTAGTGGCTCTGAAATCGATAATGCAACAAATTCTTAATTTCTGTCTTTGTTTCTCTCTGTATTAGTGCCTCTGAAGATCCAGAGTAGATCTAAATGCAGTGCTTGTTGGGTCCCAGTTTGGTTTAAAAAAAGAACATAGGATTTGGGGTTTTGTAGTTCTCTTTACTTACCTGTCCCCTCAAATGGCCTTGACTGTCCACACAGAGATAGAGAGACGATGACTGTCCCTTAATAACGATCTGACCCGGCTGAAGTGATTTCAGCTCCAGCAGACCTGGAAACACAGAAACAAAAGAGAACTGGCATCAAAATAAGCAAGAAATTAGAAATAGGCACTGCTTTGAGATGAGTTTTCTGGCCATTTCTCATTATTTTACAATGTGCCATTGTTTGTAGAGAGAATTATGCAGAATATATGTGCACATTAAGAAAGTAAGAGCTATGCGAGTCCTGAGAATGTTCTCTGACTTGTCTGCCAAATACTCACTGTGAAGAGACTGAGCTGCACCTCCTGAAACCTGCCCATCTGGGGTCATCTCCAGATACATCCCTCTTCTGTGATTCTCTGCAACAAAACAAATTATTAAACATAATGAAGACAAATGTTTGATCGGTAACATAATGTAATAAATCGTATTTTGAGTCCACATCAGCTCCTTTTAACTGTAGCATTTCAGTAAATACCTGTGTAGAGGTGCCTCTCCCTGACTTGATCGTTGAAGGACAAAAGTGGGTTTGAGTCAGTGATATAAAACGACAGAGAGACAGGTAAAGGAATAATCCAGAGGAAAGCAGAGAGGAAAGAGAAGGAAATGTGTGGAAGAAATGACATTTAGAAGAAGAGACTGCACAAAAGGAGTCCACTGGAAACAACAACAAAAAAAAGTTTCTCACTAAAGCAAGAGTTAAATTAAATAAATAATAAATACAAAATAAATAGTTTATGAATAAATAGATGAGAAAGGTACAGTGCAGTTGCGTTTGAGCCAGCTGTTTTTGATCAAACCATAAACTGAGGCAAATGTTTGGGCCCTTATAAAGGCGAGCGTGGGGCCACGACGAGAAGGAGGTTCTAGAGGAGAGATGAGTCAGACGGTTTCCTAGAAATTGAAACAGTGATTTCATAGGAGGGAGATTTGTATGCTTACACTATGTATGGACTTCTTCCTGGACTATTAAATATAGACGTTCTTAAAGTTGGCTCTTTGAACTTCCATGGAGTCCAGCGTTAAGTGGCCCTCAGAAATTCGAACATTTTAGGTTTGAATTTGCTCCCTTTTGCCACCATTTCGGCGCTTGTAATATACAGTTTAACATCATTCCACAGGTTACCATTGAGAAAGCCGTGTGTTAGACCCCTGAATAAAAGTATTTCTCTATGTGCAAATTGTGAGTGTAGATTTTCCTGTTTCACTTCACTGAATCCCTGGAAATAATTCTGAATGATCCTCATGGCTGACAGACAAAAGTGTAGAAATTCAACACATTATGTGAGCTGAGGGGTGAAAAGATTTTTTTTTCACTCCAAAAAAAGTTAATATTGTCTTCTACCATTGCATTGTTGCATTGTTGGACGTGCCATTTTCAGTTTTATTAGGTTTTTTTTTGTGATGATATGCCTTGACAAATTTGGAAAAACTACTTACGGATACTGACAACAAACTACTTACAGTAATTGGGAGATGGGTTGTGTGTGTGTGTGTGTGTGTGTGTGTGTGTGTGTGTGTATCCACTTAAAATAAACACATTTCCCAACTGGAAAAAAATGTTGTATAAAGTTGTAACGTCATCCGTCCGAGGAGAACACTATAAATTGTCACTGATGCTGGCTGAAGTTGTGTTTATCTTCTTTTTTTATGCACGCATACATTTGTGTGTGTGTGTGTGTGTGTGTGTGTGTGTGTGTGTGTGTGTGTGTGTGTGTGTGTCTGCACGTCTGTTTGAGCGAGCCAGAGCCAGAGAGCGGGACCGGAAGTGAACTTGATGCACGCTGTCAGCAGCAGTGTTTACTTGACCGCAGCTGTGCAGACACCAGAGAGGCCTGACATACGTCACCTGTGAACTCATGGCTGAGGAAATGTGCAGCATCACAGAGATGCTGTTCCTCACTGTTGTCACGCCACTTAATGTCGTAAGCTGTAAAATATATGTATATGTAAAACAAGAGAAAAATGACTCTGAAAGAAAACCATTTACTGCGTCAAAGTAACAGAAAATTAAAATACATGTGTTTTTTTTTTTTTTTTTTTTTTTTTTTTTAATGGGAAAATCAATCTGTTTTGGTTGAAGGATTTTTGGCTGTTCTCACTGAACCCTAACAACACCAGGAGATGGTGCTGTCCTGTAGTCCAACTTGTTTGGCCCTTATGGCGACATCTTGGAAGTTCCCACTTTCTTGTTTGCACAAATCATGTCAAAACCATTCTGGGAAATTATTTTGAACTAAATGGTCTGATTTCAAAGTTGCTGTTTTGTCTTCTTGTGGATTTTATTTGTGCAACAGGAAACCAAATGGTCCCAACTAAGTTAAAGTCCCACAGGAAAGAGAACTGGACTTTTTCAATAAGTTTCAATCCCACAGCATTCACCTATTTGTTGAGGAATTTATAGATTTTGATGTCCATGTATTTATGTACATCAAAACCCCATTACTTGTATTTCCTGGAAAACTGTCTTATCTTTAAAGTTGGACTCTGCTGCTGACTCCTTGTGGCCTGACTCTCTAATAAATCCCATGCTTAATCCACATTTTTGTCAGCTGGCTCTGCAGCCCTCACTTCAACTAACTCTTGGTAATTTTGTCTATTGCACCTTTAATAACGACCTCATGTCCCGCACCAACATCCTGTCTCAACCAGAAATACGTCACAGTAAGTAGCAAGAGGCTCTCAGAACGCCGTCTCGCGTGACTTTACTGAGCCATGAATGTAAATTTTTTTTTTTAAAAAGAATTCCTGATCCAACTAAAAAGACAACTACTAACCCCACAGTAGAAACTAATTCATCTGAAATTAATACATTTGATGACAAGAAGTCAGGATTCTTTTTTGGAGCATCACTGTGTCACTATCCTACAGCGATGATTTGTGAAATGCTGATGTTGACAGTAAAATGAACAATTATGTGCACATAATTTTTGTTCCATACTTTGAAGGAATAGGAATCACCTTCCTTGTGACCACCATGACGGGAAACCAGAAAAAAACAACTCCTCGTTTAGCATTTTACTGGTATCTTTTTTAATTACAGCTTTTACAATCATTATCATTATTGTTATCATACTATATTCAATTATCATCACTACTCTCCATTAATAATATGAATTTAAATCATAACACAATTTGTTTCTCAAAATGTACACATACAAGTAGCATATCTTAAATGTCCATAATTTAAAACATATTTACTTTTTTCAACCTAAAATGAAATTACAGTCAGTCTTAACTAAGTATGAAATGAACATACAGTTCAATACATACACACACATACGTACTGTACATACATACATACATACAATAGCAGTTATCATAAAAAATGATAAAAATAAAATACACACATTTTACAAATTCCTTACCCAAGCTTTCACATCATTAGATGATTGATGTCATGACTTTCACTCTAAAATGGTTTATTTTGGCATGCATATTAACACAAACGCTTAACTTTTTTTTTGTTGTTTTTTTCTTTCATTTTTTTTTTTTTTTTTTTAGTTTGAACAGGATTTTGTCATAATGCACTTTGCTATTTGCCCCATTGTCTGTTCTATTCACATTTGTGCATTTCATAATGTTTGTTATGGCTTAAGAACATACATTTAGTTTCCCCCTTGTACACTCCTAGTCTCCCAGCGTAGCACCCTCTCCACCTGTCTGTACTGTGTTGAGATGTTACTAGGCAGAGTATGTTCTCTTATCACTGCAAACCATGGTACTGTTAGGGTGTGTGTGCATGTGTGTGTGTGTGTGTGTATGGGGGTATCATTCTCTTGATCTGAATAGGAATGTATTTTCCAATTAAAAAATAAAGATTCATTGTGTCAATATTGCCATCTCACACTCAAAACTGAAGATGAACTCACAATAGGCGATGGAGTCACTTTCTACGGCATCAAACAGCATCATGCCACAATTGTGGATCAAAATGGGAAGAGAGAGAGAGAGAAAGAGCGAGAGGGAGAGAGAGAGAGATAGAGAGAGAGAGAAAAAACATGAACAAACAGACATCCACTCATTCTAGTTTGTCATCTTTTCAGAAATCATTCATTCAGTGTCTTTGATTCTTCGAGACATCTGGCTCGAATGTTGGTCATCTTCTGTCTTGATGTTGATCCTCTTGGTTTTTTTATTCTTCAAAAATGTTTTTTTTTGGGGGGTAGAATGGAGGCGGGGCTCTACAAAATAAAATAAAACACACTTATAGAACCACAGAAGCTGAGACGAGGTCAGAGGAGGAGATTGTTTGGGTGTTGTGGATGGTGCAGGTAAATCTAGTACAAATTAGACAGAGTGGGTGCTCTTCTCACCTGGTGTGCTTATCTTCTAGCAGGAATAAGTTCTCACAGACCCCGACTCACCCCTTGGACCAGAGTTCACTGACAGAGAGAAGGAAATAGTAAATATAACACAACTTGGAACCATAAAAACAACACACCCATATCAATGCTGAACATGAAACAAGTAAAAGCGTGGTAAAACGTCTGCATAAATCAAACAAGACAAGCAGTGGATTCACAAAGCCACTAAAAGCAGTATAGCACACTTGCTTTAGAAGTAAACTTCAGCAGGTTTTATATGGTTAAAGGACAGATATGTGGAAAATGGAAGGGACAAATTGACCTCAGAGTGTGAACACGCTTGCTGAAAAACGCAGCACATCAGCCCCCTGCAATATGTGCCTAAAATATCACAACTGGTGGAGCCGCCTTGAAGAAAAAGCATCTTGACTTCCTTTTCCAGTTCATTGCCTTCAGTTAGATCTTTAACTTTGTGTCATCAGCTTCTTGAAAATTTCTGAGCATGTTAAAGGGATTATCTGCACCTAAGACTGACCAAGCAGCACCAAATCAACAATATGAAGCCACAGCAAAGATACACAAAACTGTTTGCCGTGAGTTCTGTGTTCAATTATCTTTCTGTTTTCGGCAAAGTCCACTCTCTTGTTACTTTACCATCACCTTAAAACTTTGCATCTTATGGTGCCAGTTCCAGTATCAGTTTATATATTTATTGAAGCTTTCTAGCAGAGTTTCAGGAGCAGGACCACACCTCAACCCCACCTCTTCCAGTATACCTATAAATACCCACCTCACCCTCTCTTATTCTTACCCTCCCTCCCTCTCGCCCTATTTCTTTCTTCTCCTCTTACTCCTCTCTCTTTTTCTCTCCTTGTCTCCTTCCTAAGTAGGGTCCTAAGAGGGATGCTATGGCAGATTCCCCACCAAAGCTTCCCCATATGCAATCAGCAATCTGGAAGAACTACAAGCAAGTTCAAGCCTCAAACAACCGTCATCATTTCATCAATAAATCATTCAAATGCCTCTTGTTGATGGCGTAGTCCTCGCTAGTGAACTGTATATTTATGACGATTTTTTCCAAGCTAATAGGTCTCAGCTGCTCACCCTCACTCTGGACTTTTCTCAGGGTGACAGAAGGGGTAGAGATGGCGGAGGCACGGAAGTTGGCAGGTAACGTTTCTGAGGAGTCAGAGGTCACACCCCGGAGGTCCTTCTCCCGGAACATCTTCCTCCATGATGGTGAGCGTGTGAAAGTTTTGGTGCCATCCTGTGGAGACAATGCAAGAATTGTAACATTCCCAATTAAATATAGCAGCACTCGACAAAACAGAGGTTATCTACAGGTAGTGCTGTAATTAAACAATCAGGAGCAATTTAAACATATTTCAGCCACTCAGTTTAACAAATTCCAAGCAACGGGATACTTGTGCTTTAAAAACCCAATGCCATAAACTAGGGCAAGACCGATGGGGCAAAAACCATCTTGCATAATACTTGTCAACACAGCCATTTTCTTACCTCTTAATACAGTATAAAAATATCCACTGAAGCAGCACTTTTGTCATCTTGTCTTCAAGCACTTAAGCCAATGATGTTCCCTATGTTTGCATTTTGTAGATCATGTTGATCACATGGTATGTAAGCACCTGCACGTGTTTTACGGCACTGGAACACTGTTATATTAATGAGCTGGTGATGTAATTAGTGACCACAGGCTTACGCCATGATTCATCTGCATATATACTATGTGATCAACTTTGTAAAGAAATGCAAATATAAGGAACATCATTGGCTGAAGTGCTTGCAGACAACATGACGCAACACAGGCAAAAGTGCCATTTCAATGCAAATGATTATACTGTGTTAAAAGGTAAAAAATGGCTGTGTTGACACGTATTTTTCCCCTGTCGCTTTTGCCCCTTTCCATAATAAAGAGATATATCTGTCAACATTTTTGCCACTGAAAAGAAACAAACGATCCCCTCCTGACACATAGCCAGGAAAACGTTTAAGTTTGGATCAAAGGCCATATTGTTAAGAGAAATAGTTTTAGTCAGGGGGCTAGCAGTCCACACGCACTCCTGCACTCTGACGGGAGTGATTATCTTGATTGATTTTCTACTGACACTCTGCTTTTGTCTTACCTCATCTGGCCTCCTTTCTGTTCCCATGGAGATGAGGCCGTTGTACTCCTTCTCCAGGAGCTGTCTTGCCTGAGACAGACAGACGAAGAGCGCTTTTAGATCATAATTAAGATAATTAAGAGTTGAAGATTAGGATTATCTTGGCGTTAGGGAAACAGTAGGTGTGGTAATGTGAACTTCTGACAACAACTGAGAGATAAGCCCATTGTTAGGATGCTGTGTGTCAACACGCTGACAGTGGAGGTGCGCTGCAGGGCACGTGCGAGCTCTGACTGAAGGAGTACCTGTGTGTTCTGATTGGGTATCTGAAGGAGAAGGGCCAGGTCCGTGTAGTCGAAGGTGTCGTCTAGTGCCAGGAGGGCCCCGTGCACCCCACTCTCTAATAGGTTGTCTGCAAACTCCTTCAGACCAATAGTCTGCACCCAACACATCACTCGCTCATTGGACCATACCATCACATCTGTGGAGAGGGACAGAAAAGGAATGTTGCCTACAGAATTTTTGGGAAAGCGAACGAAAAAACAGTGGATGGCCATTCAGTATTGTTTCTATGTGTGATGTAAGCTCTGAAACGTATGCTGTAATTCTGTTCAAAGATATTCTGTTCAAAGGTGGATAGCATGGCCATAGAAAATAGCCATAAGAAATTCACCACTGGAGCAGGAAGCTTCCCTGACCTTGGTTCTGATGTTGACTCTCATCCCTCCTCCTCTCCAGCTCCTTTCTGTCGTAGTTCAACCGCTTCAAGCACATGATACCATAATGAAGACTCACCCTGCAAACCAGAAATACATATTGCTCTCATTTTTCATGTGAGCTGACAGAGGGCTGAGAAAAATATAGCATTGCAGATGGTGCACGGAAGTGGCATAGGAGCAGAGAATCAAAGAGACAACCACTTTGGAAACACGGATAAACAAAACGCTATGTGCATGTAAGGCAGGCACAAATGACAAATGAATCTTTCATTCCGACCTGTGGAAACTGTCCACCATCTTCAGCTGGCCTCTCAGTTCTTTCTTGGTGAGGTGATCAAGCATGCGGGCGTCTACCAGTGACTCCATGAAATAGGAGCGGTACTGGGGCAAACCGAGGCTGGGCAGCCATTCGTTTCCCACCCACTCATGGTTCATGTCCCCGTAGGCTAGGATCTGCAGGGAGGAATGAGCACAGGCAGAGAAAACAGACAGGATATATAATAAACTAATGGAAGAAAAATGTTTATTGTAGTTCATGGTATCACTGTATTATCTACATCTAGCATCTGGCATGATTGTTTTGACAGTTTAAGAAAGTAACAAACAGCAGATAACAACATGGATATTCAGATATACATTTAACTAGCATGTTCTTTTAATTGATCTGAAATTGCAAAATGGCACTCACTGTTGAAACAATGCCATTCCACTGCAAATTTTGTTCAAGTGGTGATTTACTGAAGGTATTTTTTTAGTCTTTTAATTATCAATCAATTACTATCTGAGCTATGGTGCTGATGTGTTGTGCTTATTTCTGCAATGAATGTAAACAGAGTTAGACAGACCAGAAGTTTGAGTTATGACTTTAGAGAGTTCTTAAAAATTTTAAAAACAAGGGAAAAGGAATGAAGAGGTGCTCTTTGGCTGTCAGTATAAATTTAGATTAAAAAAAAAAAAGAAAGAAAACACCAACGTTTTTCTTGAATAATCCCTGAATAAAATGCCACTACTACTACCACTTCTCAATTTCTATTTCCCTTTTTAATTGACTGTTTTTAATGTTTTAAATTGTGTAATTTATAATAAAATAATAATAATAATAATAATAATAATAATAATAGAAACTTAAGTCGAAAACAAAGGAAGCATCCAAGAAATAACGTTCAAGGCACTATCAAATCATCATTTCAAAATGGCAAGGTTAAAAATATGCCACCCCATGTTATATCTTACTGGTCTTCATTAGGGAACCAGTGAAGGTAAATAATGTGAGATTAAAAAGAGGCTGAAGTAATTAGTCACCTCCAATTTAACCACAGGTATTTTTATTTTTTTATTTTTTAGGAAAACATTTGCATTTAGTTTTCAATGAAAGTCTATAAGAATTACAGAAAACCTTTTTGCAATGAAAATCAAGTCATACTCCACTATTATGTGAGTATGATGTCATCAAACTACTGCAACATCCTCTGTGTGTTGACAGCAACTCACCTGGTCCCAGCTGAACTCCTTCTGCTCCTTGTGGTTCAGGCAAAGAGGAAAAGAGAGAGAGAACAGGGACAGAGAGTTGGAAAGAGAGGGCAAGATCACCGGGGCGAATGTGCGTTTTATCGTAAATGGGTGTCAGCAGGGGATGGAGAGGAGCAGAGGAAAGGCAGAAGGAGGAATAGTTTTGTTAGTGAGAGAGAATTAGTCGGAGAAACACTACGTAAAAACAGATTTTGAGGGAATAGCAGGGGGAAGGTGAAGCCATACATGCCTAATCAGAGACAAAGAAAAAGAAAACAATTCATCAAGGTGAGAACTTCAATAAGAGTGCTCATATTAAAATGCCAAAGCATAAACACAGAATTACTTTCCATGATTAAATTCATAGCAGAGCTGAGGCTATTAGGGTTTGTGTCAGAACTCTCTGCTAACATAAATTACGTTTGCTCAACAGCCGTAAATGTTCAGAAAGTGACTCCACGTCCTAAAATATTTAGATCTCTTTCGATTTGATATGAAAAGCACTGCTCAAACTTACTGGCTTGGTGGCAGCAGTGAGGGATTCCATCTCAGCATGTGTCATCCAAATATTACTGGTCGACTGTGATGAGGGTAAACAAACGTGGTATTAGTTTGATCGTGATATGCTTGGTCTGGCCCTGTGTGCACAGATTGGTGAGTGTTCTGATGGTGCACATCAAAAGTTTATTTGCATTTTTTTTTTTTTTTTTTTTATGTCAGACGTGTGTTTTTTCAGTGACTTACAGAGCGAGTGCTTGCAGGTGCAGAGGGGCTAGTAAGGGAAACCATTTCTTGGATGGCCAGGCGGAGTTTGAGCCGGTGCAGAGGGTTGCTGATGCCAATCTCCCTCTGGATCTCCGTGTCCGACAGGTTGGCCATAATGGCACCGCTCTTCACATTGGCACGGCATGCTGCCACGTACCATGCTGGCATCCCTACCCACAGCTGGGAGAAACAAGGAAAAAGATATAGAGCACATTTAATTGAACTGAACTGAACCGAAATGACCCCAGCCGGTGGAAAGTGTGCCATACTGTACCTCCAGCCATGTGACAACAGTTGGGCCATCCCATGAGGCAAACGGCAGTCCCTGACGGCAGGCTTCCTCTAACAGGTCATGCCTGGGAGGGAAGATGAGCAGTGTGAGACACAGAGAGAGGGCAACACAGTCAGTAATTTCTTGCTTCTTTCTCTCATTTTGTGCCTTTATACATAGGAATTTGCAAGGAAATCCAGATATTATATGTCACCATGTAGCCATTTGGTGGCAGGTTTTATTTATGTGCCTTTATGTGCCTTAGTGGCCTGAGTGCATTCATTTTTAGCATGAATGGCCCCCATGGGAATTAAAACCCCTAACCCTGGCCAAGTTATCCTCTGGACTGAGCTGTAAAAGAGCTGACTGTACCAGCGCACTCTAGGTTACAGAGGGGATTCATAAATCTCTTAAATACATGAGAAATGTGCAGAAAGATGACTCACTTCTTCTTGCTGCGGCGGTCTTTCTCCACTGTTCCAGTCCCAAGTTTGGCCAGGCCCAAGGGGTCAGCTGAACCCAGGTCATCAGAGGGTGTGGAGGCTGGAGAGGTCAGAGATTAAAAGTATGAGGACATTTTTCTGACGCAGCCCTGTTTTTAATAATTGCTGAATTACAAAATTCATTTTAACCTCTTAAGCGAAGAAAACAAATGGATAAATAGTCGTACAAAACTGATGAACGGTTTTCAGAATATTCACAGACCCAGAGAGGCAGATTCCCGTCCAGGTCCACCAATCCTCCCCTTCTCCTTTTTACCGAAGAGACGACCAATGGACGACTTAATACTTTTCTTCTTGCTGGCTTTGTGGAGGGAATCCTGGCTGGCGGTGGTGGCACCATCAGCGGACAGACTGTAAGAGGCAGGCCGAGAAAAGCCAGATGAAAACAGTGCAGAAAAACAGAAAAAAATAAGGCTCTTATTCAATGCTTTTCTTAAAACAAGTGCAAAAATCTGCCAGTGGGATGAGATAATCCCACTTGTTTCCAATGCTAATCGACTTGTCTCTAGAGTAGCCTTGAATCAAGTGTCTCTTTCATTTTACTGGTAGACGGCCTTATTCTGGACTGTTTCAACATATTTATACTTGTTTGCAGAAAAACAAAAACACTGAAACTGCAGAGAATAACACGATTTTAAGAGCATATATGAGACTAAATGACTTGTTAAGATCTCATTGGTGCACCTTTGAAGGGTCATTTTGTGAGTCATACAAAATATTTTCCGGTTATTGCATGTGAAAATACCTGCGAAATTCACGATGGTCATCAAGCCCAGCCCCTGGATGAGTGTGGGTCATTCGGTCCAACCGGAGGGCGCGAGGAACAGCGGGAGGGGTGGAGTCAATCAGGGCTAGTGCTCTGCATTCTTCACCCTCTTTGCTATTCTACATTCAGGAAAAAAATAATAGTTGATTCACACAGCTCACTCCAGTATGACAGCACTTAGCCTTTGAAGTGCCTTTTCTAAACTATCCTCATTTGATGCTCATCTGCAGCGTCAGTCACAATGAATCAAATTGCCGCTGCACCACAGATGTATCACAACTTATCACACACATGTAAGCAGCACACACAATGGCACCAAAAAATCTTGATCAGGAGGATAAATGACCTGTCTATCTGTCTCCCTTGCAGGGGAGTGTGGCAGGCGGGGGGTGGAATGTCCAGAACTGGGCGGGGAGGGCGACGCCAAGGTGGAGGAGGTGATCGAGGGAGTCATGTAGCCTCTCCCCACGCTATCCCGTCCTCCCAACGAGGAGGGGGGAAGAGGTGGGGCGTCAAGGGCCACGCTGCTGACCCGGCTCTCGATCTCCTCTGCCCTTAGCTCCGTGCTCTCCTTTTCCTCTTGGATCAGCCTGTCGGAGAGAGGAGAGGAGAAGAGAGGATGTAGACATGTGGTGTTGCTCATTCATAATCAAAATAATCCCATTATCAATGGGAAAATCAGTAGTCATCCTAAATCTTTTTACTTAAAATCTAAACTTATGTTAGACCTTTTCTGTGAGCCCTCCTAAATACTGTTAAAACAAACCTGAGCCATACTAGAGGTAGCACTTACTTGATCTCCTTGTTGATGGCCTCCAGTTGCTCCTGGAGCATGATGGCCAGGGTCTGTACATCTGTCTGTCCGCTGGGAGAGAGCAGCTCAGAGCCAAACAGGGTCTCCCTGTCCTCCTCATCATCAGAGCAGCTTCCCTCCACACCTCCCTCAAAACCAGGACCCAGCATCGTGCTGCTGTCCCATTCACCATACTGGAAGGAGGGAAATATAGAACGAGGGAGGGAAGGAAGAAAGAAAGAAAGACAGGAATCAGAAAGGCACTAGAGCTGCCTTATGTTCCATCATTACTTTTAAGATGTATTAAATATAACCAGTTATGCTAATGAGGTCATTACTGAAGCTGAAGCTGATGCTACAGTCAGTGCATTCTTCTGTGTCAACATACTTGTCTTTATGCAACACATAGTTGGTATTAATATGGACTCCATATGCTGAGCTAGTCAGATGCTGTGCTACTTTCAGAGGGATCTTTTTGAGATCACTATGTATGAGGTTTCTATCATGTATTCAGAAAATAATGAATCAATGAAAAAAAAATACAAGTCGATGTATAGATGGACAGGATATGATGTAATAATCCTATATGCCAGATTAAAGGTGCACTGTGTAAAATTGCTCAGGACTGATTTAAGTGAGTATGTTTACAGTCAAACGACAAAAACATGGAATAAATGCATAATTTTTCAGTGAGTCTAACCAGTGACGAGAATCCCTATCATATCCACATCATTACTGTCATCATTATCATAACAGAGACAACACCTTGCCGCTGTCGTCCCTAGGGGGCCCCCACCGGCCGCGGTGCGCCCGCCTGACCACCACCCCACCAGAGGAGTTGCCGTAGCCGGCCGGGAGCGAGCCACCACCCTGGGGGTACCGCAGCTCCGAGGCGCTCCCTGGAAGAGATCTTCGAAAAAGGGTGGAGGGAAGTGAGCTCACGCTGCCCGCCCTATGGTGAGATCCAGAATTGATTTGTTATGTCACAGTACTTGAAAATGACAACGTCCCCACTTCCTGACAGAGTGAGTAAAATTACAACTTTAGCTCACACACACACAGGTTCCCCTGAAAATAAAGACTGCATCTGAAAGGATAACAATGTAATGTACGCATATGAATTAAAGATACTGTATATATTTGCATATTTTTCAACACAACACGCTCTAGGTACAGCATAAATAATTCCTTATTCCTGTTTTTTTATATTACAGCTGAACAGGGGAGTAAACAAAGGTTAGCTGGAGAAGTAACGCTGAGAAGGAACAGTGTACATTTAATATCCCTTGGGAGGATTTACTGTATTTATTTGGGCATTCATAGAACGTAAGATATATAAATAAATACCCTTCAAGGTCCATTGTGGCTAACCTGGAATAGGAGGAGCCAGGCCTGCCTCTCAGCTGATCCAGCTCCAGTTGGATTCGCTCCAGCTCAGCTAGGAGCTGGTCCTTGAGTGTGAAAAAAAAGAGAGAAAAGGCTTTTTGTCCAGAGGAAAATGACCTCTTACTTCCAAACCTCATGTCTCTTGTTTGTGGGGAAAACAGTAGGTCTTGAGAACTGCAATTGCTATGAGTAAAAGATCATCACCATTACTGTAAATTATTACAAATGTTCAAGTCTAAACACGCAGAGGTAAGGTTTTCAATTAACGCTCATCTGAAAACAAAAAGTATGTTTTCCTGGTATGACTGAAACTAAGTGAAAATGTAAATACCTTATTAGCTAGAAGATCATCTTGGATTTTCTTCATATTGGACAATTCCTCCGAAAGAGCATTCTGTCAGAGAACAACAACAAATATGTTTTCTACTGATGATAGAGCAGAATGACTGATGATTATTGGCAGGAATGTATTGGAAGGTAAATCCACCAAAGCTTTTTATCTAGAGAGTTTTTTTTTTTTTTTTTTTTTTTTTTTTTTTAGATTTTTAGGATACTTCATTTCCTCTTCTTGTTAAAGTCTTTTCAAGATTAGAAAGTGAAGCCACTGATAGAGCTGAACACTGTGCCATTGTGCCCGTCGGACTTAAATGTTTATGATGCACATACGTGGTATACATCACATCACAGTACGCAGCACCAAATTAAAATAAGCTCAATGGAGGTAGAGTCTTTCAAAGGTAATAAACAAAGCAACCACAAAACTTTTCTGAAAATATATGTTAGTTTTGGTTTGCCCACCTTACATCACTACATATGCCATAGCTTTTAAGGTGAGCCTTCAAGTTCAAGTTTATTTAGAGCCCTTAATTTGCGCTGAGTTCCCGTTACCTTCTCCTCCAGGGCGGCCATCCTCTCTTTGAGGTGGAGCTGCAGTCTCTCGTTGGACTCAGACAGCAGCTTGTCCACTGTATCTGAGAGGCGTTTGTTGTGTTCGTCATTCATCTTCTCCCTCTGCCTCGCCTGAAACGAAGCAAGGATATAACAATGTAGACACAAAGGTAGACAACTGGCTTTAATTTCCCCCCAAAAATAGCGGATGTAGCCAAGTGGAGAAAGATGAAGGACGTTACCCTCTGTAGCTCCTGGTTCTTTTCCTCAAGTTGGGCCTCCATCTGCCGTAGTCGCTCCTCAAAGTTTCCGTGGCGCTCCTCTGCCTGAATTAAACAGGAAATTACAATGAATGCAGATGCTGCTGAAAAACCTGCCTAATGTGTGAATGCATGGATAAACAGAAAACATTTTGTTTGTGAGAGGCATGGGTTAATAAACCATTTGAAGAAAACATACCACTAAACAGTTTGAAGACTATTAATAGACAAAAATGGACAGGTAAAATCAATTTACTCCACTAGTGAGTCTGAGTGGCAGACTGTTAGATTTGCATTGTCGTAATAAAATAAAGTGTTAATAGCACCCAATGCTGCTCCTGAGACAAGTTACCACCATTACTACCAGATTAACACAATAACACAAAGGGTTAACAACATGACCTGCTGTCCAATATAATATAAAAAGCGGTCGGTTGCATAGCAGTTGTGGTTAGACTGTGTATGTCTATGTAAATGCAACTTAAAAACAAACCATTTGCCATCATGTATAGGACTCTTGGAAGAGTAGCCTAACTATGGGCTATAAGATCCAAACAAACACTCCTCATTTCCCAAACACACACACACATACACACTCAGCATACCTTGTTGAGGGCAGCCACTCTCTGGGCAAGTTGGGCCTCAATCTCAGGCAGTGTCTCAGCCCTCTGTAGGGTCTGCTGGAGCTTCTGCTTGGCATCATCCAGACGCTCTTGGAGCTGTCTGTTCTTCTCTTCACTCTAGACACAGACAAAGACAAACACTGTGATGCAGGAGAGCTACATCCATGCAGAGATGCAACTCTAACATGAGTTTCACACTTGTTATACTAACTAAAAGATCCCAAAAGACAATGCCACCATACATGCCGTATACATTTTCCAATGACTCTGTCCATCAAATACGGCAACAACACTCTAGCCAGCAGTTGCATATTAAAGATTATTTCAGCCGTTCTTACCTGTCTGTGCAGTGACTCTTTGCTGGCCAACTCATTTTCTAGCTTGTCTTTGATATCATGGAGAGAAGTCGCCTCCCTCTGGGCGCTCAGGTACCTGCATGCGACACCAGGCAACCATCAAGTGTGAGATTAGCACTGCAGAGCCGGGTCACAGATTCATAATGCATCTGATTTCTGTGAAGAGTAGAGCTTGTCTGGCAGATTAGAACTAAAATAATAGCTTAAACAGTGCAATCACTGGTTGCTCAGAAAAAAGCATGAGCAAAAGCATCCTTCAAGGACTGGTACATTTTGCCCATTTTGGTTTGCTTCAGTTCATGACAATAGAGAAATGTAACAGATCGTTTTAGAATTGGATTATGTAGCTCCACCAAGAAACTGATGTTTCGTACACTTGCAGTCTCATTCCATCTTAAAAAAAAATGGCATTTGAATTACAGCAAACCAACAGTAAACCTTAAAGGTGGTCCACTATATTGTAAATGTGATGAGAGCGTCAGACAGTTACTTTCAAGTTTTCAAAGACACCATGTACCAGGAAACCAGGTTTCTGCCTAGAGCGCTCATTTTATCTAGTTATGAAGCTGCACCATATTTTGGGGAATTTTAAAGGTTAATTTTTTCTTCTTTACACTGCACATAGCAGCTTTCTTAATAAGATGTGTAAGTGCAGCTGTCATCATGTGAAACAACCAGACACTCTAAATAGCCGTCAGGACATCTTTGCAACACATTGTAAGCCAACAGGTGAAACATATCGTGCATCATAGCCCATGTACAGTATGATATTCTAAGTATTTTTTTTGTGTGTCATCACAGAGGGAAATGGAGGGAAACAGCAAGTGTTACCTGCGTTCAAGTGTGGTAATCCTCTCTTCCATATCCTCCCTTTGGCAAAGAGCCTAATGGAAACAGACATATTGTTGTGACGCAGGATGATAAGCAATCCAAAATTGTATTATAGGCTATGCAATAACACAGTTATAACATCTTATGTAATAACTGATGGCCGGATGTCAGATATGCAACAGGGCCTAAAAGTCTGTTTACACATGTGCAGCTTATTGTGAGCTTATTCATTTCAGACTTCCAAATAAACATCATGAATCCAATATAAGCTTCGTAATAATTTGACTCCCTCCTTATTTAGGTTTTGTTTGCAAAAAAAGCACTAGTGGTTTGTAAATAGATGCACATTATGCTCTAATATACGCTGGAACCCTGGGAGTCAAGGGAGCCCAGGGTCTTGGCCAGGAAGGAACAGATTGGCCTGACAGACCTCTTTCACGTCCCTTTGGAGCTTCTGATTGGCCTCCTCCGACTTCGTCACCTCCCTCCTGGCGGCCGCAAGCTGTTCCTCTATTTCCCCAACCTGACGTGACACCACAAAGGGACACAAGATGACACAGACAGAGCCTTTATGAGCTAAAAATGCCACAGCACCAAGTATAACTCCACATGACAGTGATCGATTAAAACTGCCTGTCTGGTCAAGAGAAGACACCTAAAACACACTAAACAATGTTACATTCTGCAATGTAAAATCCTCTCTGGAGAGTCTGAGGCATCTAAAATATATAAAAAAGAGAGAGGCTAGCATACAATAGCATGCAGAAGAGAGATTTTCATCCTTCATTTCTGTCTGCGCTGAGACAGTCAAAGTAGCATCGGAGCAAAAGTTTTAGCAGTATGTAATCATCTTTTATTGATTTTTGCCTATTACATATTGATGATTAAAATTAAATGGTGTCCTGCTGCAGAGAGTGAACACAGTGAACTACATGATGACTGTGGCTTGCCAAAGAAACTGCAATAATCCAACTGGCCACAAGAGGGAAGAGGGAGACAGCTTCCAGGAGTGTGCTCTGTGACCCCTCCTCCTTTAGACACTATGCTTTTGATCCACCTTAACACTATAGTAAAGTACACCGAGGGAATTAGCTATCGTCACCAATGTTAAAGGAACAGTTCATCCAAAATACCAAACAAGATGTTTTCCCACCTACCCGCGATGCAAGCTCCCCATCCAGATAGTCTCAGTGTGATCTGGCGAGGTTTTCAGTATGCCATGATCCTCCCTGTCTCCCAGCAGCCAAATGCAATAGGGCAGGATGGCAGCCGACATAATCCATAGCCCTTGGGGAGCAAAGTGTTTCACTGGGAATAATTACATCCTGAATAACACATGCAAACTGCATCTATCCACCCCCAAAGAGAAGGAATTTGGAGCAGATAGATACAGATTACAGTGTTCTTTGGCAGGAAATAATTCCCAAAGAAACCCTTTGCCCCTAATGGCTATGGATTATGTCAGGTATCTGAATCACTGTTTTTGGCAAGAGCTGCTGCGGTTGATTTTTCCACATGTAAATATCCATCCAGTCCCATTGTATTTTGGGTTGGGAAGCAGGAAAGATCGCAGCAGTCTGGAAACCTCACCAAATCACACAGAAACTGTCTGGGTGGATAGATTATGCAAGGGGTACGTGGGAAAATGTATTTTTGGCAATCTGGGTGAACTAGTATTTTAATTAGGTAAATCAGATGGAGCAAAAGCATAAATGTACATATATAGACACACTTCTACACGCTCACCTGCCGGCACATGAGGGCCAGCCTCTCTTTCAGCTGGGAGAGTTCAGCTCTCTGGCGCTCTATCTCTCCTTCTCTCTGTCTGTCCAGCTCTCCCTCCTCCAGACCAGATGAAGGACCGTTCGGTAGACGCTGGTGCAGGGGCAATTAGAAAAATGGGAATGATAAAGAAAAATAATCAGTTACAAACAGTTCAGCTTCCAGGTGAAGACAAATGAAGTATAGCAGAGGCATATTCTAATGTGAAAAAAGGAAGAAAAAAAAATACACTGACACAACATGATACCCATATATGTACTGTTCTACTGACTTTTCTGGACGCTAACACACACACAAAAACACTGGAACCAACGTGCAAAAAGCCCTCCCTTACATCTTTCCCGCTGTCCAACCCTTGTTGACGTCTTTTAATTTGGTCTCTTAAAGAGATTACCTGAAAGAGAAGGAGACAAAACGGACAAATGTGCAATACAATGAGTGCTCCATCTTCACTCCAAGACACCTGAGGTATACTTGAAATATATTTTTTAAAAACTGTCTGGATTGGACTTTACCTCTTGAGAAGATGCTGCGAGTTGATCCTCTAACATGGACACCCTCTCAAGGGCCACACGGAGCCTCTCTCGAACCTGCAGGGCCCAGAATAATAAGAAACCACATGAGCATAAAACTATTCCTTCTTCGTACACTATTATGAAGCTTGCAAATTAAGATTCTGGCTGCATTTGAATTGCCTAGATGGATTAGCTCTTATTGTCTAGTAGAGTAACCACTTCTTGACCTTTCAGATAAGCTCGCTTTTAAGATCAAGAAGAAGTTACAAACTAGATAGAGGCTATTAGACAGTTCAAAAGAGGCCAAAACATCCATGCCTCAACAAACATGCTCCACAAAAGGTGCATAATATGTGTCCTGCATTGGCATTCAATCAATCTCACACTCACATGCAACCTTCATTTCAGGTCAGACGATCTCATCGTACTGGAAATACTGGGTAGAAGGAGGATTTCCAACACATGGATCATCTTAATTTTGCTGTAATAGGTGCAAACTTGAAAGGACTAACATTTGGACATATACGATGTCTTCATCGGAGACCACTGTGGACTCTGATAGGTCAAAATGTTAATCCTTTCCAGTTTTCACCTAACAAAACAAATCTAAGATGATCCGTGTGCAACTGTATCTTCCTCCTGTTCATGCTACAGTCGTCTCCTGAGAAGCACCGGGCCTCAGCTCTACAAACAGTTTGACATGCGTGGACTCCCCTCCTAGTTTGGAAATACTGGGTGATCATTGCAAGACAGGATAAACCAGGGGGACTGATGAGAAAAATGTCAATCATCCAGCATGCAAACAACAGCCATTTCACCCACCTTCTCATCTAGGGCCTTGTGATGCTCGAACAGGGACTTGAGGGCCTTGAGGACTTCCACCTCACTGGAGACTCCTGCTGGGGACTGGGCTTGTCTTTTCACCACCGTCATCCTCAGACTGCGCTCATGACGAGAAACCAGACACTCCAGGTGCTCCAGCAACAACTAGAGGTATGAGTGTGTTTGAGGGGAGAGAGATGGGGAAAGAATAGAATCGCAGGAAAGGCAGGTAGGTAGAGGTAAAAAAGGAAGGGAGTGGGATGAGGATGCAGATAATGAGGAGAGAGGGAAGGTAAAAAAAAACAGAAGAAACAGAGACAGAGAAAGTGAGAGAGGGCTCAAAGAAGATGCAGAGAAGTGTGGAGTTTGAAGAATGACAATGAGATGCGGTTGAGGGGAATTGGGTGGTGAGAAGAGCGCAGGACAGCAGAAAGGGACGAAGAGTGAGTGGAAGAGATAAGGAAAGTAGATACAGCGAAAAACAGGAGACATAAAAAGAATATGGAAAAGAGGAGGAAGGGAAGAGAAAAAAGAGTGGCAAAGGGAACAGCGTCACACCCACACAGCCACAATGGGTGAGGAAGATAACAGTGAGACTGTTACAGTGCTAATAGGCAAAATGGCCGCTAAACATCTTACACGTGTGTTGTTTCTCTCCGCCTTGAGCTCAGCAATCTCCTCCTCCCTTTCCAGAAGCTGCTCCCGGCAAACGTTCAGCTCTTTAGTCAACACTGCAAACTCCTGTGGAAAACACAAGCTGCGTTCAGGGGCAAATAAAACAAACTATATAAATCTATACTTTAAGTTTGCAAAGCTATTTGAGCAGCAGTTAGCTTTATGGGTAATGTTCTCTGACCAGACCCGGATCCAGTGAGCATGAAAATGAAATATGTTATAGTTGGCTGTCACTGTCTGCATACACATCTACATGCATGCACATATATGCATGTACACTCCAACGCATACACACACACACACACATACACACGACTAAAAAATACATAACACTAAATCTCCCCAGAAACACTCTTTGTAAAACACCTGAGACCAGGAAAGTGGGAAGATGTACGTGATGTAAACCTGCATAATAATCATGTAAATCACTGACACACTTTCCTCCACCACTCTCTCTCTCTCTCTCTCTCTCTCTCTCTCTCTCTCTCACTCTCTCTCTCTCTCTCTCTCTCTCTCGCTCAGCCTTCCCTGTGAACTCGCATTCATGGTTGGATCACATCACACTGTTACACAATGGCTCTGCGCTGGAATGCACAAGAGAGATCCCAAATACACAGCGTCGATATGTCATTCATAACACTAGTGGGAATACATTTGCAACTAGTGCACAGTGCTGTAATGGAGTGCAAACAGGAAAGCTTGTCTTACATAATTTGTTAAACAAAATACAGCAAACAACACGCATGGCCGTGGTCAGTGATTTCTTTATGCATCCATAAAACATATTCGAGGCTTGAGCTTTGAGGCAAGTGTTGTCTTTGGCTGCCTGAGGCACAGAGCTACCTGTTTTCTAATTTGAAACAGTCAAAGAAAAACAGAGACTTGTAATGAGCCTGTGTGAGCAAAAGGAGAGAGAGAGAGAGAGAGAGAGAGAGAGAGAGAGAGAGAGAGAGACGGAGAAAGAGATCTATACAGATGGTGACACAGTGGGTCCATTGGCTCTTGGCCTTATGGGATTGTTCCTTGTTTGGATAGGGGTCAGCTTCTCAGTTGGCTTCTCTTGTCCCCTTGTCATTTCTTTTCTATTTCATCTCACTCTATCTCTATGGGCTACGGCCTCCATTCGTTTGAACAAATTTGCAGTATCTCTCTATGACACACAAACAAATGCTCTAATACAAATTTGAAACACATATGTGAAAAGACTTACTGTTACATAACACCTTTTACATTGAAATGACATAACATAGCCACCAAACAGCACGTGGAAATTCAATATCTGTCATGGAGTAATGGTATTTGGTGGCTCTGCTAGGCATGTAAGGCATGTTTATATCACTCTACCCACTGTCTCTTCTGTTTTTACAACATCTATTAAAGATCAAAACAAACCCAGAAATTGACAATGATGCGCTGCCCACTCGTCTTCCAAAAAAGCTGAACAAAATAATGCTAGGCACAACAACATCTCTTGGTCTGCCATAAATTCAGTCAGTATTGCTATTAATCACAAAGTGCAACATGTGCACAGGAAGTAAGAAATTTGACCTGGTTAATTGCTGCTGACACATTACAAGACAGTTGCACAATACGGGATTGACGCAGTGCTGTCGGTGCGGGACAAAATGTAACAGGAGCTCACTTTCTCATACGGGCAAGATATACTGTGTGACAGCAAACTTAACATAAACTCACTACAAGCACACTCTCAAAGACAAAGAATTATTCCACTATAGCAAAAATGATACATATGATCATATGAGCAAAGCCAGGACAAAATCTTTCAATTCTAATCAACAACAGTGATTCGCAAATTCTACCAGTCAACCAAAAAAATCTCACAGAAAAGTATCTATTGATAATGAGCCAAAACCACTAACTACTGTAATAATATCTTCCAGGATCAAAGGTCATCCAGAGTAACAACATGGGCACACAGGACAACATAACTGTCTAAGTTGGAGACCAAAAAGACAAAAGTGGCAGCCTTAAGCAGAACATTGGTGTAGTAGATGCAGAGGTGGAGGTATTTAACGTTCCTCTCTTGCTGCCTCCCTCTGCATGAAATGTCACTGCAAAGGCTGTCTTATGAGCAAGCTTCACAACTCAGGTAACACACACTCACACACATTTGCACTCTCACACCACAGAATATAAACAATATTACCTCACAGGGAGAGGCGAAAGTTTTCACGCACCCTTGTGCTGCCCACCAACACACTCACTTTCGCAACCAAAATACGCCCGTGCCTCCAAATAGCCACAAACCCACACACATGACGCAGACATAATCATGCACCCAAAGATGCAGACTCAGACACTCAGCAGCTGTACCTGTGGCAGAGCGATGGACAGCTGCCTCTGAAGTGAGTCCTTTTCATGGCCAAGCTCGCGGAGGCGGAGTTGGGCCGTGCCCAGGCTCTCCTGGGTCTCCCTCAGGCTCTCCAGCAGCCTCTCCCTCTCTGTCAGCATGTTGACCATCAGTGACTCCAGGTTCCCCGTGCTGCCCCCTTCATCTCCGCCACCTTTGGGATCCCTGCCGCCGTAGCCTCCTCCTCCCATTGCACCTCCAGGGCCCCCGACTCCAGCCCCCGCAGGAGAGGAGGGGCCCCCACCAGCCCCACCGCGCCCATCCTCCGAAATGGTGGGCATCACCTCGCACATCATCATGAGACCGTGGCGTGTGTGTCAGGTTGAGTGAGAAAACTGGCTGAATTAGGGGATTGTAGGTGCAAAACGCCTGTCTTCCGTGCCTTGGGGGCTCTCTTTGTTCCAGGGTGCTTGAACGTTTTTATGATTGAGTCTTTGACAAACACTCTTTCAACTCACTCACTTGTGGGTACATGTATGCTTCATTTTTTCTTTTTTCTTTTTTTTATGAAAAGTACAACGTACAAAATATAAATCTTTATATCTTCAGTCTTCCAAAAATATCATTCCTTTGGTCATGTCTAGATCTCTTCCTTCATTTAATGCCTTTGTCTTTTCTCCCAGTGCTTAGTTATACTTTGTTTCTATTCTCAATTGCGTTTCTTCACAGTGTCCCAACTTGTCCCAATCAGAATGCTTACGTGCTCCCGTATTACTGACAAAGTACATGTGGGGAAGCCTGTGGCTAGGATTGGCTGAGGGTGAGGAAGGGGAGGGGCTGTGGGGAAGGAAGGGATAAAGGAGGGTCGGTGCTCCCAAACTGGGTCCAAGAGGCCGAGTTCCTTACAGCACCGGGAGCGATAGCTGAAAAAGAGACCAAATATCGCATTAGATCCTCCTCAGTAAACATCACTGTAACGTAGCAGCTGAGAAAGCATAAGCCAGTATTTTAAAACATCACTGGCACAACACAGCTGTGGTATGCAGTTTGCATGCACTTTTGAAGAAGCTGCTAAAGAAAAATGTAAGTATGCATCTGTGTTCAGACAATAAGATCACATCCTCAATTCTGGAAACTTATTAAGAATTTCTGTCAAATTTTGCAAAAATCCAAATGTACAGAGAGTCTCTGTTACAATAAATAAGCTGTAAGTTTTAGTTCGCAAGTGTTGAAATAAAACCAGCTCTTATTTTATTAATACAAATGTGTAATTTGAGATTTGCAAATGTGTATTGTTTGTGAATGAGAACTGCAAAAATCACAAGTCTGGATACATATTTACATGTATTTACTAATCTCTGTACAAAATTACTAATGTGATTATACATTTACAAACCCAAACACACATATATACAGATCTGAACACACAATTACAGATATGGATGACACACATTGTCAAAAATCTGGGCACTTTTTTGCAAATTCAGATACACACAGCAAAATCTCATGTTAAGCAGGTGCAATAGTGAAGTCTTAATTTTAATTCCGTACATTAATTCACATTAAGCTGAGCAATTCAAGAGGGTCCTCAGGAGTCAGGAGTAAAACTACTTCTGTTCATATCAGCAACAGTCAACAACTATAATAGTGCACTCAGTAGACTGCAGATCTCTGTCGGGCGTATCGCCCCCTCTCTAGTACTCGGATTTTAGGGAAAAAAACAGCTGAGGAGTTAGCACACAGTTGCGGTATGAAATAGGTTTTGTGAGTTCATGAGGTTCATGAGAAATCCTTGATCATACTTTCACAGTTGCACAAAAATATTAGGTTAATAGGCCCAGTAGTATGTCAGATTAGCTGCAAACAGACACACATATGAACAGAAAAAACTGTTTTTCCTGACTGAACGGGAACTATAAAAAATAAAACTATTTAATATGTAGCACTCAAGCTCACTTTTCCTGTCAGTCTGTGGATGTGCTGCCTCCAAAGTGAACCCTTGCATGAATGTGCCCAAGTCTAATATGAAGTTCCAAAAAGAAACGGCTTGCTATGCGACAATTCTGGTCAGATACTAGTAGCTCTGTCTTCGCTAGTATTCTGGAAAACCACAGTGAGGTCGGCTCTGGGCTCAAACAAGAGAGCAAGAGAGAGGGAGCAGCGGTGGTCAAATGAGCTCGAGAGTGAATGAGGAGAGCGAGTGGCGGTAACGAGAACATTTTTCAAGGCTTTTGAATGACCACAAGGTTCTTGATCATTCGGTCATAACTGTGTGCAGAAATATTAGGCCGAGTAGTATGTGGGATTAGATGCTGACCCACACACACACATGCCTGGCAGAGGTAATAAAACAGTGTGGCTTGGAATGTCTTAACCTCAAAGTAGCAGTCACCATAATCTTGAAAAAAATCACAGATGTTTGAGGTCAGTGCTGGTAGAAGAGTCAATATGTTAATGAGTTCAAGTATGGGCTCAAAGGCAGTATCAAAGGTGTCAAGTGAGATAATGATGAGCTGTACATTTTTCACACTCCTCGATATTTCTAAAAAGCCAAATGTCATTGGTTGTGACTCAAGGATATTAAGTCATCCCACTAATCTTACTTTATTCAGGTTTGCTGGTGGTAAAGGCCTGCACGTCTTTAATTCTCTCGTTCAGTGGATACAGCCTCTCTCCTGCAACTTGCATGCCACAATGTTATGGACTCCGACAACAAACTTAATCATAACACCACATGTCCCACACTTACCTACCATATTTTTCACTGTCTAGTCTACAATACTCTAGGGCTACCTTAAAGTGGTTTGGTCTGATTTAGTGGCCCAGGCAGGCTTCTTTACGTCAGTGAGGCCAGGCGGTGCAATAAAGAATTTCTTTGTCCAGCTAAAATCACCCATTTTGTAAATCAAGCATGTTTAGCACAAACCGGCCTCAATAGCAGTGAAAACAAATCCTGCCAATGGTCTCTACATCATGTGGATTTCCCGGACCAAAGTTGGGGACTATTATATCTAGAAATTTGGAGGCCTTGTCCAGTTTGAGAGCAGCCTTCCTTTGATGCAGCTCTGAATTAGCTCCTCATGCTGGTGAGCTGGCTGGAGCATTTGGCATCCTTACTGTGTGTTGATAAAAAAAAAAAAAAAAAACTGACTTCCTTCCCCGCTCCACTGAAGGATAATCAGTGATGCAAGACTGAATTGGCATCGACCATATTCCCTGAAATGCAGTGATTTCTCCTTTAAGAGCTCAAAAAGAGGGCGTGTTTAAGAGCTGTTCCAAACTTCCGTGACATATTGACTGTTGCGTATGGTAAACGGTATCATCATCACGCCATACAAGTTAACAAACGGGTAGACTTGAAAAGGTAAAGCCATGCTGGCATCGTCAAATGTCAAAGATATGCTTTCACACCAGAGGCAGCATGGAATTTAGTGATAACCAGGTTCAGAGTGGCAAACGACCTGGAGGTGTGAAATCTCGCATGGAAGACAGCAGACTGGATGTGATCATGACATGAACAAAATGTACCGAGCTACAGTAAATGGCAAGGCCAATCTACCACATAAGCTAAGAGATATGAGTTTGAAGTCATGTCCTGATTCATGACGTTTTCAAGACATAATTTGAACCTTCAAGCTGTGCATCCTGCTGGTTCACTGATACAAGATCAGTGGTATCTTAACTTAAAACAATCTGGATCATGGGCTTAAACATACTGTATCATATGCCTTAGGCTGGGGCACAAAAATGTGATGGTATTTAAACTGTTGTCACCTTCTTAGGTATCAGGCTGTGCCATCATGGTGTTTATTATCATGCCATCTAATCAGCAAAGGTATTTCAAAAGAAATTATCAAACATAATGGCTTCAAAAAAGAACAAACTAATGGAAATATTTGATCACTTTTAGAAGCACGTAGAAGACAAAAATAATTTTGTGGAGGGCCAAATTCGGCCCATGGGACCGTTGCCCTGGGTGGGTGTCCCAGGACTGAATGTGTCTCTCTTTTTAGACTACAATACTATTTTAACTAGAGTTTGCTTCTTAAAACACTTCTTCTAAATCCAACAAACTCTGCTCAGTACTGCTGATGTGCTCAAACTGCTCCATGAGAGTTACTGTGGGCAGAAATGCACCTTACTAACCGTGGGAAGTCACACATTAAGTGCCAAGCCACAACTTCTGAGTGAGAGTGATGCAAGTCTAACCCTGAGTGACCCCACAAAGCCAAGGCATTACCCAGGATATCTCTCTTTCTTATATTTGCATCATTTTATGTAGTGTGCCTCATCGGCCTGCCACACAACATGAGGCTGCAGCTACTAACTACATCACTTGCTCATCAATATAACAGTGTTTTAACACACTCCCAAACATATGTAGGGGATAACGTACCATGGGATCAACTTTATGTAAAGAAATGCACATATAGGAAACATCATTGGCTGCACTGCTTGAAAACGGATGTGATGAGAGGAGCAAAGGCGCTGCTTGTCGCCATACTTTTTTTAAAATCATATTAAGGGGTTATAAATGTCTGTGGTGTGTATTTTGCAAGACGTTTTGCCCCATTAGCCTTCTGTATCACAGCACTATTTTACTATGGCCTGTTTTAAAAACTTTTACTCATTCAGCTTGGGATAAACTTGGTATTCTTCATGATCATTTTCACCAGCTTTTTAGTAACTGGGCAGAAGCAGCAAAAACAGGATAATATAATTACTGCACAACATAGGCCATATTGTAACAACAATATCAAGGTGCACAGCTCTTAACCACCCCAAATGATTTAATATTATTGTGCACTGAAGTATTTTTTAATCACTGGCTGATGAAAGGATTGATTGCTTTAGTCCAGATTCAGCACAGGCAAAACTTAGCTCTGAAGCCTGCATGTCTGACTCGAGAGTTGGATATGAGGTCACTGTGCTCGAGGACCAGTGTGTTTGTGTGTGTGTAGGGCAAACACAGAGCAGAACTCCATCTCTGCTGCTTTAAAATGATACTGCAGACTAGACGGTCAATCCCTGCGATATCACTACATGCTATATAATATTATGTGGCCTAATGAGCTACAACAATCCAGGGCATTGCACTTGATCTGAGCCTGTCCTACCCGGAGAGTTTTTGTCATTCTGACTGCCACCGACATGCATGCAGTTTCTTCAGGAAAGGCAGCATGAGCTTGAAAACAAGTAGCTGATGATAATATTTTCTTTAATGTGCTTGATTCACTGATTAATGGCCAAGCTCTCTTCACAGTGTCACCACAATCACTACAGCTACAAAATGCATGTGTGTGCGTGCCGGTGGCTGTGTTTGTGTGTGTATGTGTGTGTGTGTGTGTGTGTGTGTGTGTGTGTTTTCATATCATGATCACCACCATCATCATCCACATCATCACTGTCACACTCCAACAGCACACTGAATGCTACCCTGCTAGCAGCCTCCCCTGGAGTGGACACACCAGCTACACAGTAACTGGCTGCAACATGACCAATTAGGACAAGGCCCCAATTAGGCTGTGTATCAGGTTACTGAAATAGCCGCTGTCTGCGAAAATGGGTAAAGGAAAATATTATGCCTTTTGTGCGTGCGTGAGAGAGAGAGAAAGGGAAAGAGAGAGAGGGAGAGAGAGAGAGACTGGAGGGAGGCAAAGCAGCTAAAACAGCGCTCGGTTCCTCCACCAGACACTGGGGCGGGGAGAGGGGATGCGGGCTCCCACAACTGCCTGCCGACAATGAAAAAAAAAAAAAAGAAAAAAGAAAGAAAGAAAAAAGAAAGAAAGAAAGAGGGTCTCCACATTCGGTTTGACATTCAGTTTATCTTAAATGGCCGACATCTTCTGCGCGAAACAATTCATGCATGTCGGTTGAATTCTTTGGCATTTCACTAACAGAGCGCGCAGCGGCTAATAATGAACGCCTCTTTTTTCCCCTAATACCATGAAACGCACCCCCCTAGGCAAGAAACGCATCATTGGAATCAATAAGTGATTGTCGGCAGCGGGGCAGAGGGAAGGAAAAAGCGCCGGGATCCGGAGTAACGCGCATCTATTTCCCGCTGTCATCAATGTACACTACAGGCTGGGCTAGCTGGGGATGTGACGAGGCTCTGGAGATGACAGGTCGACTAGTCTGTGGCTACAGTACCTCCATTTCTGGATGTATGGAGGGAGAGCATTCGATAAAAGACGCACGCACACGCACGCACGCGGCGCTTCTACATTCTTATAGTGAAAGAGCCTGGCCTTGTGTCTTTAAATTGGCCCCCCCACATCTTGAAATGTTCAGGGAAGCAAACTGGGGGTAGCAGATATGTGTGTCTCGCCTTGAAGTGTACTACTCGACTGAGACTGTGGAAAGACGCACGTCGGGAGGATGGCCCAAAAAAAAAAAAAAAAAAAAAAAATGCACATCGCTCATTTTCAGTAGTAATAGGCCTGCTGCTTTCTCTGGGTATTTATGGAATCAAAGGCAACAAGGCAGCAGTAAGACACACTGGGAGGCTTGACTGCAAAGCTCCTGCTGGCAATAGGTTAGTTATAGTTAGAATCATGATTAATTGTAGGCAATGCATTGTGGGCCAATGTAGCCTTCCATTTCTCTCTCTCTCTCTCTCTCTCTCTCTCTCTCTCAGGTATCACCTCACCTAACTGTATGCAAACGCAGGCGGGAGCGAGCGAGCGCGCGCGCCCTAAATAAATCGTGCCGTGTGTTGCCAACACACCTGTCAATGCCTTGACACTGACATAGGCACCGAGCGTTGCATCGCCTATTTAATGTAGCCTATTTGCCTCTGTCCAAACCACCACCGACACCCCCCTCCACCCTTGACAACACAACGTTACTGGTTCTCTCTCTCTCTCTCTCTCTCTCTCTCTCTCTCTCTCTCTCTCTCACACACACACACACACACACACACACACACACACACACACACACACATACACACACACTTCCACTTCCACATATTTATTTGCACACCGTTCCATCAATGCATGCATATCCCCCCTGCTTTTTACCATGGATATTATTTCCTTTCTCAGTGGAAATTGGGTTGCGATGGGGCGGTGTGAAGTTGCATCCTTACCACAGTCATCGCGGGGAGCCCGTAGTGTCCATGTTTGATGTTAAATATTCCTTAGGTCCATGTCCGCGGATCGTGCCTCGGTGTCTGTGCCCCTCATCCGAAACAGGGTGAAGCTTATGTGTTTTTTCCCCCGTCTCTCTTTTCCACATGTAAACGGCATAAGGGGAAACGCGGGGAGAGACGCTCCACCACCTTACCACAGACTCCCCCTCTGTCGGATTGGAAGGTAATGGGTCTTAAAGAAACATTCTCTCAGCAGTCTCCGCATCTCTGTGATTTACGCGCACACACACGCATGCACGCTCGCACGCATGCACGCACGCGCGCACACGTAGGCCAATCAAACACCTGATTAATTATACAGCATGTATAGCAGAGACAAGTGCAAACAGTCTGACATTTTATTTTCAACTATAGCTCATCTCGCCTTTTCAAATGCAGCCTAGAAGCCCCACATTTACTAACAGACTATTTAATGTTAATGTGATGAACATGTGCACAGTAGCTATTGTACTTAATTATCTGCAGTGTGCTCCTGCAAAATACATCTGGATCTGAGTGGGAACATGCTTTGTAGGCCCAAGTTCTGACCTGAATAAACACTTATAATAACTGAAAGCATAGACCAGATTATTAGAGAAAACAAAAGGCGAGTCTAAGCCAAATGTTGAAAACATCAGTAAAAACTCTACTGTACATTTAACTGTGCCAACTTTAAAATATATCTGTGGAAGGGGTATTTTCTATGAACTATGTCCACTTTTTCATTATTTCACTTAGGATCATTACTTTCCCTTTCCACTATATACTAATGATTTTAGGTTAATAGCAGAAACATGAAAAAATAAACATAATTTATAAATAAGATATAGCTGCTGAAATGCATTTGATATATATGCTCTCTGTTCTATGAAGACACAACAGTAATCATGACATAAAAACATATATATGTCCAATAATAATATCCATGTCATTGCATCTAATTGGCAACTTGTGGCTTATAATGCATTTACAAAACCGACCGAATCTGTGGATGCTGCCCTACATGCTAATGACATTCACTTAATATGAATTCACCAAGCCCACTCATATCATTTTCTTTCATAAAGACTGATATTGATATGCATGTTGGTATTGATATCACACTTGTAAACAGATAAGAGGTGCTGTGTGTGTATATGTGTGTGTGTGTGGCTCAGTAAACATAAGGTAGTGCTGTCTTTAAGAGAGAGAGCCTGGGAAGGGGTGATGTAATGTGTTCTCAGACAATGATGTCATCGACTGAGACACAGCAAGGATTTAAAGTGACAAAGGCGTTTTCAATGGCTCCATGCAAGCCTGCATCAGGTCTGGCCAGAGCACCCAAGCACCCCAGTACAGGAGTCGGGGGATGCTATAATGAATCGGGGGGAAAATAATCCTTTTCATGAGACTAGAGGAAATAGGTGCATGGGAACCCTGCTCAATTATTTATTTATATATGCATAAGGACTCAGAGTAACAATGTAGCATATGGTTATGTCACACTGCATGTTTATTAATTAGGACATTTGAGATACAAAACACAAACACAGTTCACATTTGTTACAGAGAAAATAACAAGGGTTATGCTGCCAACCATAAACAACCAGACAACTGTAATATCTGCATATTTGCTTTGCGTTAGGCATATATCATATATCAAGTGGAATGAAAGTGTTAACCTCAAGAACTGGGCATGTATTTGAATGCTATTATAGATTGGTATTTGGTGTACAATATCAACTGCAATAACAGCACCAGGCACATATAGTAAATTTAATGTTTTCTCTTTGATAGAATACTCTTAAGACCACTTTATTGTCATTCATGACAAACCAAATATCATGAATAATGGAAATGTTCAAGTTTGCCACAGATGTTTCTTGTGTATTTCTGACTGGAAGTCCTCTCCAGTCATATGATCCCATATTACCATTCAATAATTCAAATTATTTTATTCATACAGTCATCTCAGGTCCTCCTCCACAAACATTTCTTTACCATATAAACCACTTAACTATGTTCTTGTCCTTCTCAAGTTCATTTAAGCTCCTTAAGCTTTCATTGTTCTCACTCTACAAACTTGTCCTTAATACAGTTACTCGTGCCTTTCCAAAAGCGGCGCTCTGAATCACCCTTCCACCCTCAAGAAGAGAACTGGATGCTGTGACAGAGTTGCTGTTGCCTCGTTCTTGGACTGCCTCTTTGTTCTCCTCACCTAAACTATGAGCTTTCCTCAAGTTTCCAGATTTCTCTTGGTCCATCTTCTTTTCTTCGGATTCTTTTGTCCCACTGCATTCTTCTCCTGTCTTCGCACCTTTATCTGGAGCCTGATCGGAGTCGCTGCCCTGATCAGAAGCTCCATGATTAGTTTCTTTAACTTCTTTCAACTGTCTCTCCTGCCTTGAGTTGTCCTCTTCTTTGTCCGGGATCTCTTCGTACATACATGCCTCTTTTGCTGGCTGGGTTGAGGTATTTGACGATGTTTTGGCAGAAAGAGTTGCTTGTGCGTTCTGTTGTTCCGGTGTCAGATCGTGGAGTTTGTCATTAGTTGAGAGACTGCTTTCATTAACACCTGATGATAAATTTACACTTTCTGAGCTGGAATCCTGGATCGTTTGGTCAGATGGTCTCCCAGCATTACATGTCACTTCATATGGTACGGATTCATTGATTAACAATTCTATTCCCTCTTCTGGCCTGGATGAGGTTTGGGCGTTTGAGTTTCCATCATTCCTTATGTCACTGTCTGAGATACTGATGTCACATGCAATCTTGTAGAAGAGTGAATGGTTCTCTTTCATTTTTTCCAAGCTTTGACTGACTGCAGGTGAGATTTCATTTGAATCAGTGGCTTCATCGAGACATATAGGTTGGTTACTGATGTCTTCTATCTCCTCATCACACAGGGGCTCTATGCCGTGGACCTGCAAAGGTATGAACCCTTGCCACTGATTGGTGGAGAGGAACCACTTGCTTCTCAAGTTGGTGGATGAAAAGTCACTTTCAGCATCATCAGTTGGGGGCTCTTCAAGCGTTTCCTCTTGCCCATCCGTGTAGCTCATAAATCCCTTGGCTCCGTCTTCCTGGTAGACGGTCATGGATGAGATATGATATGGTGAACCATGAGGTTTGATCTTAGGTTTGACAACTCCTTTTCTCCCACTGTAATCTTTGTGTTGTGTTTTGTTCCCAAGATGGGTTTTAGGTTTTCTCACATGTCCATCTACTTCATCTTCATCCTGAGATGTTCCACTAGAGGGCTGAAGTTCTGCAGGTCCTCTGATGTAATCCCAGTTGCTTCCACAGCCTTCATAAGGTGCAGAGTCTGAAGGAAGGATGGGCATAATCAGTTAGTAAACAGGTAGTCATGCTATGGCAATTATTTGTGTTACTGTAATTTACACTGCTACAAGTAATGGTGAGTGAAGGTCAGATTTCCTGGAAAATTTTAGCAAGGCTAGCTCTTGCTTCAAAAGGTGAACACCCAGTCAAGCAGTGTTGGGAAACTGATACCTGATGTTGCCCTTTGTTTTCTTGGGGTGTCACTGGCCACCTTAGGGGGCACCTGGTGGATTTCCTGCCCCTCGCTCTTGAATGGCAGGTGACTGGGAGTAATGGCACTCTCTCTGACTGCACTGAGAGAGAGAGGCAATGGGAGGGAGAGGAAGGGAGCACTAAGATTGAAGATAACTTGAAATAATATCAAATATCTAACATCAAAATACAGATCTTTCAAAGATTTTTTTTTACGAGTTGCTCATAGATTACATTTAATGTACATGAATGAATGCCCACATGATTTCCTATAATATGCCCAACACAATGAAACATGGTGACTTATAACAATAAGAAGCCATTTTAGCTGCTAAGTTTCTTCACCACATGCAGCCACGCATACATGAAAGCAAATAGTCACACAGACACACTGAAGCCCACATACACACACCGAGGGTCCCACCTGCGAATGACTCTTTCTCTTATTCGTTCCACACGCCGGAGTTTGGCCTCCCGCTGCTCTGGGGTCAGACAGAGGTCAGGGTCCAGGTCAGGGGTCAGGAGGGCAGTGGGTCGTTCTTCAGCCTGTTCATTTAATTTTACATCATACATCAATACACACTGCAGCACACTGAAACTACTCTTTGGATCATTTTAAAAATTCAAGACATTTTTGTGTTCAGTAAAAACAATGAAGCAATCAGTTGAAGGAAACAGTGTACTCTAACATTACTGAGATGCAGGGTGATGAAATTAAACTATACTGGACAAGAGAATCCATCGTGATAATCATGGTTACTACTGTACTTTGCACCTTTGTCATTTCACCCTCTTACCATGACTTCTGATGTCACATGTCCGTTTCCTAAACCTGGTTGGTCTCCAGCTCGTGTCCTTGAGGTCTCTGTAGGATCTGCTTTGCTTGCCCCCAGACACGGGTTCTCCTTGGAGGATCTAGACTTTGTCTGATGTTGCTGTCTGATTGTGTACAAATTTGTCTCATGTCTCTCTAGATCTTGGTGGGCCTCGTTTATCCTTTTGGCGGGCTGGTCTTGGGCCATCTCTGCCGAGGGCCAGTTTTGATCAGGTGCCTCCATCAACATTCTCCTTGGTGGCTTGTTCAACAATTTTTTACTCTGGTCAGCTGACTTTTGCTGCACCTCAAGTGGCATCTGCTCAGGCAGCGGAGTGTCAAGCTCAGGTGGGGGGTCCTCAACAGAAACCCGTCTGGCCACGAGAGAGGATGGCAGTACAGCTGTAACAACTCGTGTCACCCTCAGAGGAAAGGGGGCCTAGGGAAATTACATGTTTGAGGAAGACGCTATCATATTTGGCTGCACGTTTTTACTGATTCAGTCAGTCATACCTATAAGTGATTTGACCAACCTCTTCCCGGGACTCTGAACTCTGTGTTTGGACACTTGGGGTGGGCATTGGAGGTTTCTTCCGATTGGCCAACCTCTCCTGATTGCGCTTCATCCTCTCAATCTGCTCTTCTTCACTCATCTTCCCCTTCTGGGAGATATATGGGCTGTTTTGAATGCTAATGCAAGACATTTATAAACCCTACACCTAGGCACTGTGCATGTAAAAAAGGTATAATCAGAGTACTAGATTTGCACATCAGAAACACAGTAAAATAAAAATGTTGTGACAATGACGATTCTTGTATATGCGTATGTACGTGTACAGGTTATATGTGTGCATGAGTTTTTGTGTCTGCTTGTGTATGTATGTGTAGAAAAGAAAAGAGGGGGTTGGGTGGTAGAAGAGAAGAGCTATTGAGAAGTGAGCTTCTGCCTCCCCCTCTTGCCTCGAATCGGCATTGCAACATGCCCTAATTGCAAGGAACATGAGAAAATCAAAGAATTGGAATTTGGCTGTGATTGCAATGAGGAAAAATCAGCTTGACTGCTTCTATATTTGGACTGCGTTGGATCAAACTGCATGCATTAAAATTTGCACAGGAGAAATTATGAGGAATCAAACCTTGGTTGATTGGTTTGTTGTGTCTGGTGTGATCCATCTTGAACTGGACTGAGATTCTGAAGATGAAATGAAAAAGAGGAGGAGAAGAGCAGAGGGAGTGAGAGAGGGTAGGTGGGAGTAGAGAGTGCCAGAAAAGGAGAGAAATGGTGTTGAAACAGGAAACACGCGGGTGTAAGACAAAACAAAACCAATGAGGGACACAAAACAAATGATTCATACTTTCACACGAGGCACTTATTAAAGCTTCTGCATTTACTGGCCATTGTATTGATACTGCTCTTTCCTAATGATCTATTTGACTGTTTGCCCACCAGATGTGTCTTTCTGTGTTCGCACACTAAGGAGGTCAGGCTGGCTGTTCCCTCTTCTATGTAGAGGATCAACAGCATCACTGTAGATGCTCTGAAATACATACAGGGGAAATGTATAAGCATTTTAAAATCTGAACTACTTATTTATGTTAATGATGGTGCATCAGGAATTCCCACCTCATATGGCGAGTCTATCCAGCCATGCCCCCGATCCCTGCTCTGGTTGGTTTCCTGTAGTTCCTGAGGTAAGGGTGGGCGGATTGGTGGCTCTTGTTCCACCTCCTGCAATAATCATTACTCACTATTTGGTCACAAGGAAACATGAGAAAGACACAATGTTGTTGTTACAGGAGGGAAGTTCCCCCATCCTGCATCCACCCTGCATCAACGCTGAGGTGACCGTTTCAAAATAGATTGGAAAATGTAGCATTGATCCCTGCTGCATCAAGCAAAGTCAAATTTTATGTGAATGGATTTTATGTGAAATTAAAATAATAGAGTGAGAAGTAAAATCAAGGATACATAGAATAAAAAAGAAGACTTGAAAACACAGCTGTTAGGTTATAAAAACAAGAAATGACATGGGAAGGAAGAAATTAAAGACTGTTTATAGCACTCTAACATACACGCATACACACACACACACACACACACACACACCAAAAAAAGAGCATATTTTAAAGATATTTCAGCATAGTTTTCATCAAAGAAGCCTAACTGAACCGCCTTTTCAAGGCTAAGAATTATTATTAAGCATTATTATTTCATCTAGTTACTGTAAATTTTTAGTTAGCCAACATCACATCGATCACAAAGATTGACACAAAGAGGTTGTTTTTTTTGTAATCATAATCTGATTATTAAAATAGGAAAAAAGCTGTATTATTGTAAATATGAACTCTACTATATAAATCTTTACATCTTTAATTCAGTTTTTATAATACAGTCTGGTAGATACAACATACAGCAGTATGAAAAACAAGTTTGAAATGTTACATTGATGCTTCAAAGAAAAGTTAATAAAGGCAGTTGAAGAGATCATATCCAAATAAAATGATCATTAAATAAGTCATAGTCATGGGTGCATAGCAGATCTGTACATTGGAACTAAATATTGTGCCACATCACATGTGTCTCAAAGAGCCTAGTGCCAGGGTCAAGCAAACCTGGACTTTCCCTAAGCTACACTTTTAGCGTGGAGCAACAAAATGCAGCGTTAGTTCAGAGGCAGGAAGCAAAAACAGCAGCAGACATTTAGGATGGACCTACCATTGGCAGTCCACTCGGTAGCCTCTCTGTAGGAGAACCAGGAGAACCAGGATGAGGGGCTGCCGGCTGAAACACTGAGGGGCCGACTTGGAGGGACAGAACAGATCACAACTGTATTTATCTATTATTATCATTGATTTGTCACATTTTATGTGCACATTGGCAGCCCTTAATTAATTTTGAGTTAATTTAAGACTTCAAAAGACAGAAATCGTATGATGTGGTGTCAGTAAACTGTGCCCTCCGCAGACCAAACCTTCTTTTTAGTGGCAGGTAGGGATGGAAGTGGCGAAAACGGTACCTCACACTTGAAATTAATTTGGTGAAATATGGTGAATATACAGTATCAGTTAGCGAGATGGGATGCTCTTCTGTATTGCAGGTTTATTATTATTGGCAAATGCAACTTTAATTAATTTACTTAACTGCATCTGTTCATCTTGGATCTCATGCATCCATCTATTCATACATGTGTGAAGCCATACACATATTCATATATTGACTCCTGTGTCCATAACACATTCAGGACAAGTATAAGTCACTGTTCAGACTCCAACTATTGGATTGACAGCTGAGCCTTACGGTGGTGTCTCTGTAATCCCAGCAGGAAGCGGAAGTGATCCCTGTTGGCCTTCAGGCCAGCCAGGATGTCCTCCATCATCCACAGCTCTCTCTGGGCCTGAGATTGTTCCTGACAAGGAAGAAAGACAGGGAAGCATTCAAAAGCACCTCAGACAAAAAAATAATTATTACAAAAAAACATATAAAAATCTTATATCTATATATTAAGCTACGCAACTACAAGGGCTTGGCAAACAGACATATATACAAAACCAGGCATATAACAGTATATTAGGGGAAAATATTCAATTTGCAGTTTACAAATACCTGTGGCAATCCAAAGTTGCAGATGTGTTGAAGATGTGAGCGAATAACGGACAGTTCGCTCTCCATCCTCTCATACTGACTCCACACCCTCTCCATTTCCTGAATCGAAAGCAAGAAAGACACTTACTTACATAATAAAAAGACAATTACACTGTCAATACAAAAGAAAATATTGAAAATAGCAACATGAAAAATAAGTCAGGAATTTATGTCATGAAATAATGAAATATGTTCTTTGTACTTTTGCAGCCCTTGTCATACAGTGTCATTGAAGCGCAGTGTCATGAAAATGAAAAAAAAAAGCTTTTTTTTTTTTTTTTTTCTCCAGTGAGTACCTCATTGTGTACCAGTATCAACCATTTAAATACCTTCCCCTATATTAAATAAAACTGCCTTTCTCCCCATTACTAATCTATTAATTTACAGATTGAAATGAATCCATGTCTGGTTATGTCCTGTCCCAAATGCTGTTTCAGTTTCATTGTGACTTTAAATGTGCTCTTGACAAAGTCATTTGGGTTGACTGCCCCAGTCTTACACACCAGTGACACATCACACATTCTGGCGCGGATAGTGACCAGCTCTTCCTGGAGCAAAGCCTTCTGGGTCAGCGCTCCTTCCTGTGCCCGGGGTCCCTGACTCTTCCACTCCTCCAGCTGCATTCTCGTCACCTCTAATGCACACTGGACGCTGTCCTGGGAGAGGGACGGAGATTCAAATTAGTGACAGGTCAAAGTGCTTTGTGGCCAGTTAATAAATTGGCCAGAATACAGAGTCAGAAGAGAGGAATAACACTCTATTGTGCATTGGCAGGGAATTAACAGTAGCCACCATCCAGGTGCAAGGGATCAAATATTCTGCATTAACTTTCATTAAATAAATTCACTTGTCATTAAATTATGTGAGTGGTCTCATAGCTGAAGCAGATACTGACCTTATCCACTTGTAGCTGGGCCAGCTCTATAGAGAGAGACTGCAGGAGCTTGTCACACCCACACAGCCTAGTCAGCACCGCCTGCAGGGGGAAAATCAAATTGAAGTCTGTTTAGCAGGAGGCGTCCAATAAAAGTATAATGATATAAATAATGACACTGCTCTTGGGTGAATGTGTAGGATCATGGAGACAAAGTGTGAAAACTCACATCTGCATCGCTCTCAAGAGGTCTGATCGGCGGAGTTTCTCTCATGTCAGCTTTTGGAGGCTGAAAAGCACCAAGATCATCATTTTATTATACTGACGGCAATTCTGAATCTGTTCTTTGTAATCTCAAAACCTTATCAATATGTGACTGACAATGGGATCTGCATTTATTTCAATGGCCTAAGAGCTCCCCATAGCTAATGTAGAGTATTTTGAGCACAGTGCATTGAGATATTGCTCTTAAAACAACATATTGAAACACTCATGCTATATAATTAAGTTTATGCATGCAGTTATTGTGAGCTTGATCATGAGTTTGGCAGTGTAAATTATTCAGAATTTCCTCTCATAAATATGAGCTGTATTTTGACACACAGCTGCTCCATGTAACCAGTATCATTACATGTTTACAATTATATTCAGCAAAACACACAAATACAAAGATGTAATAATTTTGGACATAACAATACAAACACATACACAGTGACAGTAATAACAATAACATATAATTTATTAGTCACAAGTACAAATTGAAAAACAGTAAACATTCATGACAATAATATAATACAAAAATACAAAACGGACATAAAACGACATACACATTACGGACACATCAGCGTTACAGGACAACATCACAAAGTCTTTATGACAAGAATTTTATCTATATTAAAGATTAGTGTGTTATTTTAAGTGTCCACATCATCAGGTTAAAAGTATTAAAAGACTGCACCACAATACATATTTTTTTTGTACACACCACACCACAAAAGTCATATTTGAGTAGACATAACACCAGATATTTCTGTACAAACGGTAAGACACAGCCGACAGTTTTCGAGAACATAAAGCACAGCAAGGCGGGCTGTACCATAGCAGGCGGTAGCACACATACAGACAAATGGCTGCGGTGATGGTGGTGATGGTGGTGGTGGTGGTGGTGTGGGGGGTGAGGCACGTGTGCAGCCCTCGATGAGGGGGGCAAAGGGGGCAGTAAGTCTGCATGGCCCCCCGAGGAGAAGCTCTGCAGGGAGAGACAGGGGTTAAGTAGTACAGCATATCAAGTGTGGAAAGCACAGGATATGTGGCTTTATATAAAATATAATACAGTGCAATATGTGTTAAGGAAAATCCCACCAAACAATGACTTAAACATTTCACCCAAAATATATCCGGTAGTGTCTTCAACTTCACCTCATTACAATGGGACTGGTTGGGTTTTGTTTGAAGGAACTCAAACCATCAAAAATTTGCATGTGAAAAACTAAACAGCCATAGTTTTTCCCAAAAACAGTAACAGGGACACCTGGCATATTCCACCGCCGTATTCAAAGAGAACTATTCAAAGAGAGCCAGGGCCATAGAACACTAACACACTGTATATATCCACCCCCAAGGCATATGAATTCAGAATGGAAAGATACAGTTTGCTGATGCTCACTAAATCACACAACCTATCTGAATACAGATAGTTAGATAGATTGCATTAGGGGAAAATGGGGAAAGAACTGTTCCTTCAATTAACCTATTTAAACTAGTATAGTTTGTAGCAGTTGTGGCCTGTTTTTTTTTGTTTTTTTTTTTTTTTGCATAGGTTTATTGTGGATGTTTTGCTGTTTATTTGTTCTTCAGTAGTATATTTACCTTTCCCAAAGGTCGTCGTCCACTTGGGATATGATGGACAGAGGCATATGTAGGCGTCGGCTACAGAAAGAAAGGGCATAATGTCTGAGTTACATACTTAGTTAGTCTGACTTGATATGCCCACATAACAGGGATAAGCCTGTTATGCGGATTGATATAATAACATGCTATAAAATTACCTAATCCCACCAGTTTATTAACGTTATAGAAGGCTGTCTTACATAAGCCCCATTAAAGTTTTACCATCCATCTACAATATGTTATCCTGCAGAAATTAAGTACACCAAGCCTGCAGGTCTGTGTTTAACACCAGCACAAAGGCAGAAATAGACCAGAAAGATCATTTCTCTTTACCCCCTTTCTTAATTTAAGAGAACTCGATTAAGGATTTATTAATAAGATATAGCCAAGAAACCTCTTCATTCTTGAGCTCAACCACAGAACAGCCTGTTTTAAATGTAGGCCTCTCCTTTGACTGATTGGTCAGCCAAGTGTTGTGTTAAATGATTCCCTAAGAAGGATGCAGAATACTAGTTTGCTCTTCTTTTCTACACTGTAATCCAAAGTGGTGCTGACCTTGCTGAGGTTTTGCCACCTCTCTGTGACAGGAGTGTTGGGAGTGGATTTGAACTCCAGCTTAGGTGAGGCCGGGGCATAGCACAGAGTCTGTGGCATCATGGATGGGTCCTCCTGGGGTCGAATGTCGACCCGGCCCACTGGTGTGTGAGGTCGTGATCCCAGCTGACCTCTCGGGGTAAAAGAACCTGTTCCCATAAACTCTATTTGTGTGGGCGGTGTGTTTAGGCCGGAGCTGTAGGGAGTAGAATCGTCTTCCTGGTTTGGGCCACAAGTTCTTCTTCTGCTGAAATCAGGAGGACTGGGCGTTTTTGGTGAAGGGCTGCGTAAACACCAGAAAAAATAGAACAGAATGCCAAGGTTGCGACCTTTGTCAAACAATTTCCCCTTTAACTAACCTACTGGCTTCTAAACATGTGTGGGTCACACACACAGATGTCTAGACAACCTATTTACCTCTGACGCCGCCTCCCCCTCTCTGTTGCCATTCTCCTACCGCTGAGCTGACTCGGTTCACTTAGAGTCCTAATGACGTGCCTGCTTTTTTGGGAGAGACCATCTCCATCAGAGGGGGATCTTGGGAACTCCACCGACTCAGTGCTGCCACCGATCTGCGTGAAATCTTGGTAACTTGAGCAACGTCTGAAAGCAGCAGAGATGAAATGAGAAGATTTGTGTAACATTTGACAAAGTGCAATCATTTTTAGATTCAGCATGTGGCATGACATGAGAGCTGTACCTGTTGATGGAGCCGTCTGACTCCATAGCAGCAGACTGACTGAGGGCTCGGACCCAGCCCAACATGTCCTCCTGGGTGTCTGCACTGAAGAAATACGAGCGCATTCCCTGGTGCACCACCTAATTTTGATTGAGATTTAATGATTATCTGCATTAAGTCCTTCAATTTTCAGATTTTCTTTCCAAATGCTCTGTGGCTTAGGATCAGAACATGGTGTGGTCCGAATAAGTTTTGCAAATCAATGCTCTTGAGTTGAAAGTTTAACTGAATCACTTACATAGGATGAATATAATTATTGTTTGTGTTTTATTTTTCATTGTTTTATTTGATCATGTGATGAGAGCCAGATACCTCATTTTGTTGTATACTGTGCAATGACAGTAAAGCTGACTTTGACTCGTATTCTTCAAATTGAGTAGAAAAAGGGCAAAAACAAGCAAAAATATCAGTAATGCTTGAACAGGAATATTTATATTAGTAATGGTATTTATACCACTATACCTGCTGCTGCTACTGGACATTGGCCACAACAAATAATAATCATAGCATTAATAAATAATGTGCACCCTAAGGTTAGACTGTTTTATCAAGTTTTCACAATGATATTGGTGCTTTATTCAAAACAGGGTTCTGGGCAGTTACTGTCATTTGCTTCTTGTATAATAGTGTGAATATTAGATTGATCAACTAAAGGGTAGCAAGTATAAAACACATACAAAACTGTTACAACCAGTAAAAGTAGTGAAGCTGATCTGCTAAAAGGCTGCACAAAGGATTGTGTCACACAGCAAACAAACCCTTCCTTCCCTTGCTGTGGGTTTGCCTCAATGAATATGTAATGTTTTGGTGTTTCTAAGAGAATGTGCAAAATACTGGGAGGAAAGTAAAAGATTAATTTCAGTGTCCACTGCAGTTTACCAAGACTGAAAGGAATTGCAGGAAATATGATTGAAGCAAGCAAGTATTAATCAGACCTCCAGTCAGAGACAGCAGCAGTGATAGTGAGAGGGAGATATCAACTGCGGAAAAGATATCACAGAATATGCTGAATATGAGTGTTTTGCAGCCATGTAAATGATTTTGAAACACCGGAGGCCAAAATAATACAAACATAATCAACTGTCAAGCAATTCAATTTTAGAGCTTTTGGAAGAAATCAGGAAAAACTTGCACCCAGTCAGCCACAGGAGTCAACAGTATGGAGGCTGGTGTGCTGGCCTAATTAATATAGACCAGTTCAGTAATTAATTATTACTGGTTAATGTATTCATGTTAAAACATTTTACAAAAGGATTAATTAAATAAAAATAAAATAATTAACTTTTACATGATACATTTAATACCATTGCCACTAAAAACATATTAAAATGTTCATTAAATGTGTAATTAAAAATTTAATGTCATTATTGTATCTTAAAGCTATGAATAAGTTACTGAAGTTATAATTCATTTAAAAAATGACTTTTAAAAAGGCATTTAAGTTGAACTTTGTTTTTATTACATTTTCAGTTGAGGTCCTTCCTGACTGGAGGTTCTCCAAATGAACATATAAAGTTGCCTGCACCTGTCCTCATCCACACAATTATTCTTAGCAGATCACATGCAGCTGGAGAATTTAGCACACATGCTATTTGTTGAACTGCAAACAAAATTTAGCACATCTTCTCTGGTATCCTGGTAAATCAGAATATATATTAATATATATTCTGTGATAGAATACAGAAGCCAATCAAAACCAGGTGCTGCTGTGATGTGTTAACTGGACACAATAACATTAAATTGAACCACTCAGATAAAATCACATTTTAGCAAGGTCTTCATTAAACACACACACACACACACACACACACACACACACACACACACACACACACACACACACGCACACACATATGATCATAGATAGATTTGTTCAAATAGATTAGAAATTGAATTCCTACATGATGGAACATTTCATTGACTAAAAGAAGAAATAAAAGTATGTACCTTGAATGTGTACTTTCTGTTCTTGCATTCTCGTGGCGTGCAGAAGAGGATGTTGTAGCTTGGTAGTGGAATGCTGCCCAGCACAGATTCTTCTCTGCTATCTAATACAGGAGAGAAAAGAAGTGAATTAAACAAGCATATAGAGCAGAAGAATGAAGGAATGAGAAGAATCAATGTCACTGTGTTCCCTTAATATGTGTCCTCCGGACTTGTGCTTATACCTTTATAATAAAACAAACAGTAGTTTGAGAGGACGAACCATCTTCTCTTCCAGAGCTTCAAACCAGAACTATCCTGCAAAGGAAAAATAAATGAGCACTGATCAATGCTGAACTCTGATGATACAGTCTACACTATCTTCACGAAGGGCCAAACGATGTTTTTCACCAAATTATATTAGTATCATTCACCAAGAATGTAATTAAACAATTGAGAGATCAATTTTATACACTTTTACATTCAAGGAGCCAACAAAACACAAAATAATTACGCCTTACCTTTTTATTAAGCCATCCTCTGATGACCACAGGACAGTTGGGGTCTCTCTTGGCAGCCCGACATCTTTTTCCAAATGTTTGCACCTTGTCATCACTGCCCTGGTGGTGGAAGAGGAGATAATATGTGAATGGGACGTCACCTTGTCCTGCTTGACCTTCCTCACAAAAACAAGTTACATCACAATCTGTAGCAAGGCAGCATCACATCTGTGCACATGATCAGCCTCACAAAATGCAAAACCATACATGTTTACGCTCAAAATGCAAAAATTATTCACCTTAACACACATTTAGTCTCATATTTAGTCTCATACAGAAAATTGAAAATTTTGTTTCTCTTAAAACAAGTGAAAAAAACTGCCAGTGGAGTGGAGATAATCGTACTTGTTTCTGACGCAGTTTCACTTGTTTGAGGATTTTTTTTTTTTCTGTGAAGAAGTGTACATATGTTGAAACAAAGCAGAATAAAGCAAATTCTGGAATTAGTATCACCACATCCCACTGGCAGATTTATATACGGAATTAAAAAATATAAATATATTACGGCTCAATATGAGAATAAATGAGCCAGACTGAATAACAAGAATAACATGAGACTTGTAAAGGTTTTTTTTTTTGTTTTTTAGGGGGGGCATAATGCATAATGACAAGACAACCATGCAAACTGAAAACAAACTTTTTTCACAGGGAAGTAGGAAACTGTTGCCACACTGGATGCTTGGCTTACTCTGTCCTGGTCCTCCATTCTGCAATGGGAAGAGAGAAATATTGACATTAAAGGTCACTATTGAGGACCACAAAATGCTCATGTGAACATAAGGCAGAACAGATGGGGCGATGAGATGAGGATAGCATGTGTAGTGGGCAAACAGATAGGAAACATCAGCTAGAAATTTATAGCTGAACTAGAATACATTTTAAAGATTTCATTTGTAACAACGGGGGTTCACATCAGGACCAATCAGAGAGCTGATTCTTATTCACAACTGTAAAATCACTTTGTTAATTTACTTTGTTGCCCTCAGATCAATACCAGTCCAGCCTTTTCCAACTAAGGCGGCACTCAAACTTAAGTCTTACAAAATGGTCTCTATACCAAGGTTGTGCTTAGCATTATCAAAATTAATTAAAAACAAACAAACAAACAAACAAACAGATATACACATAATATAAATTCTTCAAATCCAAATGAAATAAAAAAGAACTATTTTTAAAGCTTAAGAGGCAATAAATGAATAAAAACTCTCATCAGTAAATTGAAATAAAATAAAAAGATGTCTGCTATGTCTGCACTTTTTCAGTTTGACCAGCCTCTGAAAAAAACATTTGCAGTGTCATTACACATTAAGCACTACCAGAGCTTAACAAAGACTCTTAAAAGTCTAAGCTAAGACATCAGGCCGTCCCAGTACAATCTATATCTGAGTCTCTGCGACATCTAAAAATAAAACATTACAAACCAGGGTAGATTCGGTCCAGTTATTTCCATCAACGTCACACTATCGTCCCAGAATGTGTTCGACTGAGGTGTCACTGACACGTTCCCATATGGCCGAGGTTTTTCCCCACTCAACTGTTCATTCTCTGAGAGACTTGGTGTTGTGCACTCCCACCACCGGCACAACTCTCCCACAATTCTATTCTGAGCCATAACAGGCCGGCGCGCATCCCCACGACGAAACTGACAGGTGACAGCTGCGTCGCCGTGGTAGCAGGGAAGGGCCTGGGAGTGTGTGAAAACCAATCTGGCAGCAGGCAAGGGCTGGTATGAGAGACATGCTTGGGAACGGGTCCCAAACTGTGGACTGCAGACCGGACTGCTGAATGCAGAAATGCTAAAATAAAAGAGTGCGGTGCAGGGGGAAGTAAAGTGGCATGCAGAAGACAAATGGGAAGGGAGGGGTGGAATTCACTGTGTCAGAGGTTTCTGCTTTTCTGCAGAGTCATGTTTTCTCTTCTTCTTTACTGAGGTAAATCAGTGGTAACACTGGATCATCTGTTCATTGCATGGAGGCACTGGTATCCAGCACCTGCACCTACTATCCTACAGACAGTTTTAATGCGTTCAACTTTGTTGAAGCTGCATAGTTTTATGTAGTTTTATGCCCTAATTTTTTTCCTTGCAATGTTGGACCCAGAGGAAAGAGCACTAGGCACCCTGGATAAATTCTTAACAAAATGTGAAAGTCTATCATAAGAATTTTATTGGCAAACAAACAAAAAAAAGATGACTGGTTGCTCTATATGATCAAATGAAGATCAAAAATGTGTTGGGTGCGCAGAGGGTGATCCAAGCACTCCAGTTATCAGGAAATGTGACAATTACAAATTAAAGTAAATATCAAAACCAAAAATGTATACACATGCTGTAGTGGTCAAGACTGCAGCATTAAAATGTACTTTTACATTTTTATATAATGCTGTTTGTAAATTTGAGTTGCCATGTGATTCAAGATGTACAAGGCAGAATTTGAGGGTCGATTGAAGTGAGAATCAGACTCAATCATCAAATTTCATGCTCAGTCTACATTTACTGCTTTTGTCAGCTGAGTCTAAATATCACTCTGCCTTTAATTTGACCTGTGGGAGTGAACAGCCAAGTCAAATTGTTATGTGTTGGTTAATAAAACACATTGTTATTTTGACTCTAAAACTGATTGTGAAAGTCACTTACAGTGAGGTCGATAGTCAAGTGCCTGATCTGCACCAGCATTTTACGGTTATTGTAGACAATCATACCACAAGCAACAAAACAACAGCAAAGATGAAGATGAAGATGCAGATGAAGAATAAGGATGAAGAAGGGGATTCATGAGAAACGCTCAGAAAATTGCAAACTGAGCCACACCACAAACACTCGTGGGTGACCCTGCCATTTGACATGGTTAACATTAGCAATCTATGCCAGTATCAACCACAATCCCCTCGTAGTGAGACACAGAGTAAAAGAGAGACAACAAACAAGCCTTTGTCAGAGATGAGAGCACACACTAACAACCTCACAGCCGATAGGGGTTATGTGGGTGTCGTGAAATATTTGGAAAATCTCCTTCTCAGTCGGTGGGGGTCACTTGCTCGGGCAGGAGAAGACTTAAAATGCTAAAGAGCGAAAGAGGGGAGGACAAATGGTGGGTTTGTGTACCACACAGAGTGCGCTTTGTGGCGCCCGAGGACTCCGGAACATCATGTGAAGTCGGACACGCAGCATGTTGAATATGTGAGCCGTGCAAATATCTCTCCTCTCCATCAACAAAAACATTTGCATGTCTGCTACGTTGCCATGTCTTTCAAAAGTCAACAAAATCATCACCGTGCATTTGACCTTGATGAGTTAAGCAGTGACGCAAGCCACCCTCTTTCCTAGTTCCCATAGATTTTCCAAATGAATAAACAATATAGCTGCACACAGTATATTTCCTACTGCTACAGCTAGACTGTGATCCTGGGTTTTAAAAGTTGATGGGTGAATGCAGCTGGGATATCAAAGCCTGGCAAAGGTGAGATTAGGTCAGCCAGTTTGTATTTCAACCACAGACAATGGATCATGCACAGTTTCACACTCCTGGTAAATCTGGGTGACAACAGTCTCATAATCTAACAATAGTCTCTGATGAATTACAATTGTTAAATGTAATGTAACTTTAATTTATCAGTCATTAATTGAAGGTTCATAAAAGATATCTCTCTACAATAGCAGTGATAAACATTTTTTTTTTTAAATCCACAAAACTGTTTAGCATTATGTGTGAATAAATGCTAAACCATGCCATATTGCTGTACCTGACTAATTGCGCCCGCCTGCTGGCTGCTTCAGGCTCCATCAGTTGGCACGGTTCCTCACAGCATCTCCTCAGGCTTGGCTGCCCTCTTCCTGGCTACCATGGTCTCCTGTTGCCCATGTAATCACAACACTCTGCGCTCCTCCACTTCTCTCCTTGTACGTGTGAATCTCCCTTTCTGTTTCTCGCCCCGTCGCTCCCTCCCTCTGCCCTGACTTCTATCATCAGTGTTTGTCCGGTGATCTACCTACGCTGGCCGTTAACATGCAGCCCGTCCTTCTTCTCTCTAACAGTGCACTCTCTGTGTGCCCCGTCTTTCGCCTTCCTCCCTTCTTCAGCGCCTCCGTCCCTCCCTCTCACCCTGCCCTTCACAGCCTCTCTGTCTTTTGCTGAGTGTGGGATTGTAACTTGGTCATTTACAAAAAAACAGCTGTTCTCCTCTCCCATTCTTCCTCGCTGCCCTTTGCAACATTTTAATATCATTCCCAAGCTATCTGGATCTAGACTTATGCTACTTTAGAGATTTAATTGCCAGTCTTGGATGGTCATCGCTGATAAAGGCCCAACCATTCAGCGTACATAAGCTTAGCCCTGATACAGAAGATTTTGTGTCACTCTCAAATTAGCATATCATTAAACTCTATGTAAGCACTAACTAGCTTTAAATATCTATAAGCTATAAGTCATCAGTTGAACGTCAGGGCCTTCAAAGTTTGGGAAAACATCTTTTTGTATTTTGTACGATGATATTGCATTCAGTATCTGCTGGTTGCAATGCTTCACTGAAGCTACATCGTGCGTATATTGAGTGAAATATTCAAAACAAAGACGCCATTGTTTTGTGGCTGCACTATTACATCAAAAAGGCATTATCCAGATATCTTGTACATCATTTTACACACATTTCTGTGTAATTCAGGAAAGCATATTTGGTATCTTGGGATCTCCACTAGAATTTAAAGTGCAATCATGCTAGTTTGAAAAGAGCTTGCCCATGCAGCATGTATTTTTATTTTACTTATAAAGGTTATTTCAGCCAAAAGTAAGATTTTTGTCTGATGCAGTATTTAATTTATCAGAGAGGAGCCTCCTTTTGGCTTACACAGTCAGTCGTGACATGAACGGTTTCCACAATTAAGTAAAAAGAGTTTTCTCTGTTGGCAGGCCCTGACTCAGGTTATTCTGCTGGACTGAGTCAGCATTTTGTGGATTTCATCTTCAGATACTCAGGATGGAAGTTAAAGGACTTAGTGGCCTAATTCACTCAATTTGAATGCAATACATTATAATGAAGGTGCTGAGCTGATACAGCTGTGTAAAAAAAAAGAAAAAAAAAAACAGAAAGAAAGAAACACAAGTTTACAGTTCTTTAAGGCGAGGTGTACAAGAGCATTTCTTGTCATGAATAATACCATAACCAATAGAGGCAGGAAAGCACTTAAAGGAGAAGAGAGAGCAGATTGTCGGAGGCAGACCACTACAGATGCCTCAGGAGAGCTGGCATTATTGCTGTACAAGAAGAAGATATCAAAGGTATTTTTAGCACTGTGATAACAGCGAGGAAGATAAGAGGAAAGTCAGGTCTAAAATTACTTTCACAGGACCAAACCCTAACTGCATGGCAGGCTGGTGGTATGATATTTAAATATATGAGTGGAGTGGTGAAAAATACGCAGTGCTGTGTCTGGGAGATCCACAGTTTGTAGTTGTATTTGTGAAAACTGTTCAGTTTTATGGTCATTTTATTGGAAAAATCATGATACAAGTCATGAAAATACATCAGATTTTGGGTCTGGTGAGTTTATACACAGTCCATACCATTTAAAACTGGAAACATACTGCACACAATGAAAAGCTGAAGCCATTGCTCAATGTACAGATGGCAATCATGCCATCTTATAATTAGTATCTCACTTGTCCGAGTCATTTGGTTTGACCGGGGTCGTGACCTCACATGTCCAGAATGCCTCATTCTCACAGGGGACAAATCAGTCTGCCTCCAGATATTTACGACTCCTCCCTTTTAGCGTACTGCTTGCAATTCAGACACAACCAGCCCGGCTGACTGACAGCTGCATGGCTACTTATCGTCTCCTGTTACTCGCTGAAGCTCCTGTGGGGTGCTCTCACACGGGAAACAGGAAGAGAAACCTCAAGGATCATGGGAGATGTAGTTTGTTTGTCTGTGGACACATGTTGACGCAGGAAAACAAATGTTGTGGTTGCTACATGCTATTTCTGATGCACACACACAAACAGACACTCATAGTATCATTCAATATACTATTTAAGAGACTGGAAACTACACAGAAATAATCTAAATGGGCACAAAAAGCCTAGATGACTTTGAACTAAAAATACACACATAAATAAAATCCTCCAATCCATTGTCATCTTGTATTTAAATGAGTCATCACCAGTCATCTGGAGAGATGGATTACAAGTAGCAGTTTTAAAAATGTGTAAAACATGATGATGATGTTTTATATGACCATAACATGAAACAGAAATTTGTTTTTTAGAGCTGCATGAAACAACAACAATGCTATTTCAGCATTACCTATAATCTGCGATTTGTAAAACATTCCAAAAGAAAAGAAAGGAAGGGAAAAAAGAAAGAAAAGATATTACATTATACTACAAAGTAAATAAAATCTAATTGGTTATGTTGCTGACTAAAATATTCAGCAGGCACACCAGGCAGGCAATCTTGTTTTACAGTTTTTTTCAATCGCTTTACCTCCTTTGTCAACTCAGAAATGCTGGTATCAAAACAGTTAATCCATAGGCCTAATGAGAGGTGCACTTCCCAAAATAACACAATTTGTTTGCAAAAGGCTCTTACCATGACAAAACATTTCAAACATGCAGCAAAAGCACATTTTGTCACCGCCCAATACAACTCGCAGTCAAGCGACATAATCCAGCCACTCACTCACTTCATACTCAACACCAAAATGCAACACACCTTTTTTAGTCTGAGCAGGTTCCACTTTGCTTTTTTCCTGTGTGTATTGCAGTCATATTTTTGACAATTTACATAGTTACATATTGTAAAGCAAGTAGCAAAATCCAATATTTCCCTCAAACAACTCAACTTCTGCCCAAATGAGTAGATTCCTTCAATCAGCTTTACTGTACTGTAACACAGCTGACAGCAGAATACAAAATACAGCTGTCAGTTTGAACCAGGTTCTCCTGTGAGCTACACATTCAAATGTGAACTTACCGTAAAGAACTGCATCCAAACTCAGAAAGACTTTGAAGTGAAATTATACTGTATTGATGGGAAAAACTGAAATACGGTAAGTCACATACAGTATTACACAGAAAAACTCAAAGGAGTTGAGAAAAAAAATACAGAATACAATTTATAGGCCCCTTTTTTGTAGGTGCATACTGATTGATTGGTGAATGGTGATTTGTGGAACGGGTAGTGATGCAGGTGCACTATTGATTTCACAGTGATGCAGGTCATTTCTATCAGCTGTGAGCAGATGTTTTGCTTTTGACAACCATAGTGAGGTCAATGGAGTCAGGGCCATGTAAATGACACATGTGAGAAGTGTTGTGCAAAAGAGCCTGAAAAATGTGTGAATCCAATGAAAAGGTATGAACACATTTGCAAAAGAAAACTTCTGCTGTGGTTTGGAGGTGAAGATGATGACAAAGTGGATCCCAGTTTCATTAAACTGGAAAAAGCGAATGAAAAAAACTGTAAGAGGCCTTTTGAAAGTACATCTACACTATATTACCAAAAGTATTCGCTCACCCATTCAAATGATCAGAATCAGGTGTCCTAATCACTTGGCCTGGCCACAGGTGTATAAAATCAAGCACTCAGGCATGCAGACTGTGAAACAAGACATTTGTGAAAGAATGGGCCGCTCTCAGGAGCTCAGTGAATTCCAGCGTGGAACTGTCATAGGATGCCACCTGTGCAACAAATCCAGTCGTGAAATTTCCTCGCTCCTAAATATTCCACAGTCAACTGTCAGCTCTATTATAACAAAATGGAAGCGTTTGGGAACAACAGCAACTCAGCCACGAAGTGGTAGGCCACGTAAAGTGACGGAGAGGGGTCAGCGGATGCTGAAGCGCATAGTGCAAAGAGGTCGCCGACTTTCTGCACAGTCAATTGCTACAGAGCTACAAACTTCATGTGACCTTCAGATTAGCCCAAGTACAGTACGCAGAGAGCTTCATGGAATGGGTTTCCATGGCCGAGCAGCTGCAGCCAAGCCACACATCACCAAGTGCAATGCAAAGCGTCGGATGCAATGGTGTAAAGCACGCCGCCACTGGCCTCTAGAGCAGTGGAGACGCGTTCTCTGGAGTGATGAATCACGCTTTTCCATCTGGCAATCTGATGGACGAGTCTGGGTTTGGAGGTTGCCAGGAGAACGGTACATTTCAGACTGCATTGTGCCGACTGTGAAATTTGGTGGAGGAGGAATTATGGTGTGGGGTTGTTTTTCAGGAGCTGGGCTTGGCCCCTTAGTTCCAGTGAAAGGAACTTTGAATGCTTCAGGATACCAAAACATTTTGGACAATTCCATGCTCCCAACCTTGTGGGAACAGTTTGGAGCGGGCCCCTTCCTCTTCCAACATGACTGTGCACCAGTGCACAAAGCAAGGTCCATAAAGACATGGATGACAGAGTCTGGTGTGGATGAACTTGACTGGCCTGCACAGAGTCCTGACCTGAACCCGATAGAACACCTTTGGGATGAATTAGAGCGGAGACTGAGAGCCAGGCCTTCTCGACCAACATCAGTGTGTGACCTCACCAATGCGCTTTTGGAAGAATGGTCAAAAATTCCTATAAACACTCTCCTCAACCTTGTGGACAGTCTTCCCAGAAGAGTTGAAGCTGTAATAGCTGCAAAAGGTGGACCGACATCATATTGAACTCTGTGGGTTAGGAATGGGATGGCACTTCAGTTCATAGTATGAGTAAAGGCAGGTGAGCGAATACTTTTGGTAATATAGTGTATCTTTGTGACTAGCCTGTTGTTTACAACAGGACTCCAGCAGATGGAGCTAGTCCATCATTTTGTAGCTCACATACAGCCTCCTATTATTTCCTTACAACTACAATAATTCAAAAATATAAGCAATACGCTTAATATGACTAAAATAAACAAGAAGGCTATATGTAGCTTCAAAATAAGTAAACATTGCAGTGTGACACGTCAACAAACACATCAAACAAACACATCAAACAAACATTTGCTGGGGTGTGATGCATCGTTTGGACAGAAGATGAGGCTGTTGTCTTGAGTCAAAATGCAGCCCACACCGACTGCCACCTGACCAGCCTCAGCGACGGTGACAGGACCTGAAGTGTGCAGCTGAACCATCCAGAAAAAAAAAACAAGTCTGTGCATAAATAGCTTTATGGATGCAGCAGGCCAGTGTGAAATGAGCAAGCCTTTCATTTTATTGTCAGATATCATGTTCATGCCAAGTTTAGTTTTCTAATCTACGTAACATGCAGAGGAGAAACATAAATTGTAGACTGGTGCTGACAGAGGTCATGAGCCAGGCTAATGTTTAAAATATTACAACCGCAGCACAGGAGTTTGGCCACCGTGCAAAAACTGTGCCCATGTTTCCCCTTTATGTTTTGTTATTTGTTGTTTGTGCATCTAATCTATAATATATAATTTTAACATTTGACAGAACAATTGAGGTGCCAGATCATTGTATCATTGATAGGGCTAGAAATATAGTGACTGAATTATAAAATGTCTATCAAATGTCAAAAAAAAAAAAAAAAATTCATTCAGGTCAATAATCAAAATTATTTTGGTCGACTTTGATGACATATATGCGTCTTCCATACTCTCTGTTTTGAAACCATAGAAACAGGGCCAAGAGCCAAACAAAAGACTAAAAACACAGCCAGACCTTGGCCTAATGTCCCAGTGTCAGGTATGGACTACAGAAGCGTGTCTTACACCTGTTCCAGACTGGTGTGCATAATTTACAGAGGTGTAAATTTGACAGGAGAGACAACAGGGAGGGCAAAGGTGAGGGAGTTTTGTGGGGAATGGGGGCAGGGGGAGTAAATAGATAGTAGGCCCGTTGAACCGTCTGATAGAGTCAGAGGTATATGGAGAAAGTGAAACACGTGGCGGAGACCATGTAACTGATGCTGCACTAGGTCATGTTAGACTGTAGATGACATATATGTGGCCCAGTTATTACATGACTCTAAATCAGCAGGGACCGATAGTGTCAGAGTGAATGAGCGCCATGTAGCACTGATAGAATGGTGTCAGGGCAGAGGGGAATAATATCAAACGAGCAAATTAATAGAGGTAGTGTAGCAGAAGTGACCAGACACAACATATCAGTCTAAGTTTATGTGCAATTTCTATAAGAGGAGAGGATGCAGACATGCAGACACTAGAGAAGAAGGGAATCTTATCACGTAGCAATGCCATTATTTTATTCCTGAAACACTCCAGATAGTCATGAAGCTGTTATGAGGCTTATCATTATAGATACTGTTTTATTTTATTTTTATTTAGAGATTCTTGTGAGTGAATCAGGGCAGACACAGAGGCTTCTAATGTGGGACAGGCTCCTATATGTACCCCCGCCACCATCACCACCACCACCACCACACACACACACACACACACACACACACACACACACACACACACACACACATACATACATACATACATTCCCCCCTGTATGTCATGCCATATTTGTCAGCTAGTGGCTAATGCCACTTTGCTCATGACATGAGCCTAGGGTTACCACTTACTCACATGCCTGGCATAAGCTCACACATACAGATACAAACATATAGGGCACTGGGGCTCTGGATGTGATTATTAATGGATCAAGGTTTCCAATTTTGTTTTCTTTGGTCAAGGATTGATGTTTATGCCTGTCACATAGGCTTTACTGAAGAGCTCTCTCGCGGGCGGCTGTAAATTCTCACTTCTGCCCATCACAGGAACTACCACATAAATCAAACTCAAGTCTTTGTGACTGTTGTCATACTTTGGGGATGACACAAGTAGGTGCAAACTACATGAATGTATTATTAGTTTAGATATTTATACATGAAGTGCTGCCCAGCATTTTCCATGTGAGAGGAATAGGTGAGTTTTGAACTAATTTCATTTGCCGGTTGGTCCAATAATTATTAATTAATTTTAATTATTAATTAAATTAACACTGAAAAACAATTTTTTTTTCCTCTTAATATTCTAAATATTTTTAATTAAATGAACACAGATCAGTGCAGTTTTTCCCATGGCCAGGACTAGATGATCTCCAAAACCCCCCACACCCTCAGCCTGGCCGTATCCAGTCCCACCCGTGCATAGATCACAATATTCCAGCAGATTATTTGACATGTGGGTCCTTTTGAGCCCTCCCTTGGCCCAGGGCCTGGGACAGCTTACACAGTCGCCCCCCCCTTGTCAGCGGCCCTGAGTAAATCTGCATATGCACATGTTAAGGGAAATGCAGAGACAAAGAAACTCAGAGGACTCTGAAAAGTATCTCAGCCACTGACTCAGGGGCACATTAGAGCATAATGCAATCTCAGCTCTAAATTCGCTTCACAGAAACAAAATTTATTTACCGAAAAAATAATGCTGATAAAGAGATACAGTACAGGCCAAAAGTTTGGACACACCTTCTCATTAAATGCGTTTTCTTTATTTTCATGACTATTTACATTGTAGATTCTCACTGAAGGAATCAGAACTATGAATGAACACATGTGGAGTTATGTACTTAACAAAAAAAGGTGCATTCTCTTGATGAGCTTCAAGAGGTAGTCACCTGAAATGGTTTTCCAACAGTCTTGAAGGAGTTCCCAGAGGTGTTTAGCACTTGTTGGCCCCTTTGCCTTCACTCTGTGGTCCAGCTCACCCCAAACCATCTCGATTGGGTTCAGGTCCGGTGACTGTGGAGGCCAGGTCATCTGCCGCAGCACTCCATCACTCTCCTTCTTGGTCAAATAGCCCTTACACAGCCTGGAGGTGTGTTTGGGGTCATTGTCCTGTTGAAAAATAAATGATCGTCCAACTAAACGCAAACCGGATGGGATGGCATGTCGCTGCAGGATGCTGTGGTAGCCATGCTGGTTCAGTGTGCCTTCAATTTCGAATAAATCCCCAACAGTGTCACCAGCAAAACACCCCCACACCATCACACCTCCTCCTCCATGCTTCACAGTGGGAACCAGGCATGTGGAATCCATCCGTTCACCTTTTCTGCGTCTCACAAAGACACAGCGGTTGGAACCAAAGATCTCAAATTTGGACTCATCAGACCAAAGCACAGATTTCCACTGGTCTAATGTCCACTCCCTGTGTTTCTTGGCCCAAACAAATCTCTTCTGCTTGTTGCCTCTCCTTAGCAGTGGTTTCCTAGCAGCTATTTGACCATGAAGGCCTGATTGGCGCAGTCTCCTCTTAACAGTTGTTCTAGAGATGGGTCTGCTGCTAGAACTCTGTGTGGCATTTATCTGGTCTCTGATCTGAGCTGCTGTTATCTTGCGATTTCTGAGGCTGGTGACTCGGATGAACTTGTCCTCAGAAGCAGAGGTGACTCTTGGTCTTCCTTTCCTGGGTCAGTCCTGTGAGCCAGTTTCGTTGTAGCGCTTGATGGTTTTTGCGACTCCACTTGGGGACACATTTAAAGTTTTTGCAATTTTCCGGACTGACTGACCTTCATTTCTTAAAGTAATGATGGCCACTCGTTTTTCTTTAGTTAGCTGATTGGTTCTTGCCATAATATGAATTTTAACAGTTGTCCAATAGGGCTGTCGGCTGTGTAGTAACCTGACTTCTGCACAACACAACTGATGGTCCCGACCCCATTGATAAAGCAAGAAATTTCACTAATTAACCCTGATAAGGCACACCTGTGAAGTGAAAACCATTTCAGGTGACTCCATCTTGAAGCTCTTCGAGAGAATGCCAAGAGTGTGCAAAGCAGTAATCAGAGCAAAGGGTGGCTATTTTGAAGAAACTAGAATATAAAACATGTTTTCAGTTATTTCACCTTTTTTTTTTGTTAAGTACATAACTCCACATGTGTTCATTCATAGTTTTGATGCCTTCAGTTAGAATCTACAATGTAAATAGTCATGAAAATAAAGAAAACGCATTGAATGAGAAGGTGTGTCCAAACTTTTGGCCTGTACTGTAGATTGAGATATAGATATAGATGTGCTGTACCTATATTAAAGAGAGGGTAGTATCTACCTTCTACCTTCTCTAGACAATCATGGTGTGCACTTTGTAATTGTCTTTAAGTGTCTTTTAGCTGCAACAGCCTTTATATTCATGATCACTGCCTTTGGGGATTCGTCAGCATAAGATTATTTCCCCCCCAAATAGTTAGGCCTTTTTTATGACTAGTTACAGTGCTTATGCATCAAATAAAGGCTGAATGAAACATATATATATATATATATATATATATATATATATATATATATATATATATATATATATATATATATATATAATATGTTTATTTGATGATGTATTTTATATTAGTTTTTACCTATTTTTGGGGGCTCCTGTCAGGCAAGGGCCCTTGGAATTGTCCTAACTTTCCCCCCATATACCGTGCCCCTGTGAATGAATAACTGAGTGAGTAAAATTTGTTTTCAAGCCATCACAATTTTACTTTGAGATCAAGAAGTGTAGAAATTCATCTGACTGTACCAGAAATGGGACATGACATATGCCTGTTTAAATTCTAGCCACTTAAAAGCATTTTAGCCAATTACTGCAACATCATGTGGCCAGCAAGCTTGGCCAGCCAGCACTGTATTTGTTCCCTTTGCCTTCTACCAAGTGCACGCTGGGATAGGCTCCAGCCCCCGTGAGCCTAACTGGGAATAAGCAGGTACATAAAATGGATGGATGATCCTTCAGCCATTGTACTAACTTGGCAGGGTGACTATGTCTGAACAGAAAATGAGCTCTCCAGTTCCACCATGTTTAACTGGGCCAGTATTGGAAGGTTTGCTTCTTGCTGATAGGCACAAAGATTTAATGTTATGCGAATCTATTTGTAAGTTATATGGCTTTTTGTGAGAACCTATGCTCACTACCATATCACCCTTTGGCCAGTTAGTATGAAAAGATAGTCACTTCTTTATTGCCCCATGACCAACCTTTCCACAAAGGTTCACAAATCCATTCATAACTTTTTGAAGTAAAATAACCCCTGTCCAACTCCCTTTGGTGGAGGTTATAATGAATCACATGATATAATGAAACCATATGAAAAGGTTAAGAGTGGTGGGGAAAAAATGGGCTACTGCTTGTTTGGTTCCCAAGATTTCCATATTGCTTTTTTGACTGTCACTTTGACTTTCTGGTGTAAAGAATTTCCTCTCATGTAGACACAGAACGTGCTGCAGTCTGTGTTCATGGACAGCTTTTAGCAAGACACGTGGGTCACAAAGTGATCTGAAGTACAAGGAATGGACCTAAGAGGGTTAAATGACAGCAGTCAGTGTGTATACTTGAGTGTGTGCACAGGAGATCGCAGATAGCCTACTCCTCCTGGCACTTGCTAAATGAAGCTGTAGGATACATTTAGCCTCCAGGAGTATGGATGTTTTTGTTTGTTGATGTGCCCCACTTTTAGTTCCTGTGAAGCTCATGCTTGAGGTGTTAAGCCGGCATGTATTGGGGCCCACCTGTCAAAGACAGAAAGTGATCTTCAGTCTGGGTGATACAGCCTCTCAGATATCCCAGAGAGCCTCCTGAACCCCGAGGGAAGTGGATCCCCCCCCCCCTTCCTTCTCGACCAAATTGAGAGAGGATCAATGGTGTGAAGGCTTTACACTATAGGTTATGTGTGCAACCTTTTCCTAGTGGCACACAATGGATTTCACCCATCAGGGTATAATCACAGATGCTGGCAATATCAGAGGCAATGAACAGAGTCATGGGATAATTTGAGTAAATAATTTGTATGAAATGCTTTGGATTTTGTGGCACCCATCACTATTGCAAAGTCATACTAACCTTCTTAATGTTTTTGCAAAATTGCAGAGGTATTAAACTGAAAATATTACAAAATCAAGTCATTAGTAAATTACAAATAAATGCCAAGAGCCCAGAAAATTTTGACCCAAAACCAACCACTAATATTAAGATAGATTTGCAGCAGTAAATAAGTTATTTCAGAGTTAATACAATGACAACATATTCACTATATTTGAGCAAAGTGAGAGCCAAGATATAGAGCAGGAGGGTGTGAACATCTTACATCTATGTGTTTTAGGTTCTACTAGCAGGACTGGACAACACGAGTCTGAAACTCTGTAGGTTTAATGGATTTGTATTCTTTACATGTTGATTGTGCTGGTATTGCAACTAAAAGTTAAGGCTTAAATTATCATCTGAGACTGAGTAGAGGAACAGTATTTATTTTAAGATTGCATTACAATGTATAATCCAGGGGCAAACCACAAATCTGAAGAAATACTTTAAAGGTGAGTTTCAAAACATGTAAATGGTGACATGACTGGAGACATTCACCTCCAAAACCAGCGTGACATGAACACTTTTCTCCCCTGCAGCACCAGACATATACAATAAAGCAAGAAAACGCATAGGCATCTACAATAAACGAGAACAAAAATAGAAAAATATATGGTTCAAAAAAATGAAAGGACAACAAATCCTCTGCCACACACAATATTTGACTATGAACACCTTTTGACTATTAATTAAAGACATTTTACAATGAGAATTATTAGGAACTGACACTTGAATAAAGCATCTGCTGCATACATATGTATCACTAATTGAGTATAGCATCATATAAACAGCCAAACATAAACAAAGACCACATACAACCAACTTCCTGTGGCATATCATTCTGCTTTCTTTAATATTGAGCATGAGGACTGAATTCCAATCCAGAAGCCTGGAAGGACCTTCTTCTCGATTGGAGTGTTAATCCTATGCAGCAGTGTAACCTCCCTCTGAGCCCCCTCACCATTTACAGCATAAAAACATATGATCCCTGCAGGCTGGTCGAGGTAAACCCCAATGGTGGAGCAATGTGGGATGTCGTTGATGTCTTTGTGTAGCGCGTTGAACCAGACTTGGTAGCGAGTCCCGGCCCAACACAAACCCCAGGACTCCTCGTTTTCCCCCAGGCCGCTTGGTCCAGAATTGGCCCTCCTTCCCGCTGCTTCGTAGGTGGCTCCAACCACTACCCAACCGGAGTACTCCACTTCCCAGTAACCCCTCATGTTCCAAATTCCCTCTTTACTCACCACCTTGGAAAACAGGAAGAAACAAACAGACAAACAAAGACATTATTTTCTTCACCAGTTGCCATGTTACTGTACTTGTAATGATACTTTTAGTTGAGTTACCTGTGGTGAGTACTCATATCTCTCCGGTCTGTCGAGGACAGGGCAAACCTCCTCAGTTCGACGGCACACTTTGGACCCACCGTCAGAAATCCACAACATCCTATTGGCAGTCTTCTCATCCAGTGACAGGTTCATCCAGTCTAAAGATCAAAATCAAGAACAACAATCATGAACAGCCTGACTGTGAAACTTGGAAAATGAGGCATCTACCTGTTTTATTATTGAATAATGAGAGCATTGTCTTACACTTCATGAGCTCAGCTCTCGTGGTTGGCTCTGGGATGTTGGGAACATAAACTGGAACTTTCTCTGTAAGGAGAGGAATTTAGCTTAAATGCAAATATCAAGAATCATAAATTGTGCTTCTTAGGTTAGACTCAAGTGGACTATTGCATGCCATCAAGTCCAGTACCTGCAGGTGTCTTTTCCGTCTTGCTGGATTTAGTTTTCTTCACTAAAACAGTAAAGACCAAATGTTAAACTTCAAGAAGGTGAGAGGTTTGTGTCCTTAATAAAGATGATCAAGTAATTTAATATGAATAACACAATTTAAAACATATTCAAACCACTAATAATTTCATTCCAAAGTGCATCAAATCTGTGTCTAGTCCCACTGCAGCTACTTCATGAGCATGTCAGCACTGTGCAAAATTAAAACACAATAAAAATGAGAGTGTGTCATTGCACTCCCTGCAGCAACATCACTTTTTGCAAGGTATTTTTGCAAAGGTACAGGCAAAGCATTGTTGCAGGGTATCATTCCAAAACACAACATATGTTTAGAAGGGGAAAAAAATACATTTGGAGATTCATGATTCAACATTTTAAAAAGCAGAGATGTTTCTCTACTGAAAAAGAGGAGTGATATGTAAGCAAGACCTTAAGGTGGCTGACAACTGAAATCATAACTCATAAAGTGTTTGATACGTCCTTTGGCAGATCAATTATTGCTGCAGATTCCAAACAACATGAGGTCACACTGGTAACAGGCCTACTATACAGATATTTTTCAAAACCAAATCCAGTCCCAAGAGTGAACCAAGGGCAACAAGGAAGATGCTGAGTGAGAAAAGATAATGACTAGAAATATCCAGTCAGCTGTCTTCAGGAGAGGAAGTGAATAAGTCAGTAGAAAAGTAAGTACATAAATAAATAAATACATAAACAAAAAAGAATAGTTGGCAGAGTTTCATTTATGCCTGCCACAACTGTGAGTAACAATTTAAGCAAGTCAGAATCTGCTCATATAAGAAAGCAAGTGGAGATGTAAATTTTTAAACCAAGTGCATTTTTCAGGTTAGATGTTACAGTGTGGTCTCTTACCTGGTTTATTAGTTTCTGGGAGAATTCTTGCGGAATTGCGTCGGGTAGGCATCTTAGGCTTCAGTTAAAAAAAAAATCCGCTTTCAGAGTCTTAAAGTTCAGTTTACTTTAATTGTCCAAAGAAAATGTGTGCGATCTTCGTCCTTGGCTGGGCTTTTATACCCTTAGTAAAAATGAGGTGGGGGGCTTCGGGGGTGTCTGAAGGAGGTGTTTTAGGTCAGACCTAGGGTCGCTCCTCGGGGGGTCGAGTGGGTGAACGCTGTTGACATTGACATATAGATTCCTATGAAGCTGGCATGGATATTTGACACTTCTGTAACTTAAGGAGTCTGTTCAGAAAAGCAAGAAGATGGTCACAAACATTACTGGAACGTAAGACTCAGTGACGGTCTTTTCAGTGTTGTCAGCACCAGCAGGAAAAGAGGAAAGAAAGAGGACAAGCTAAGTGTCCTCAGTCAAACATGGAGACAAAGAGGTTCATCCGCTGACCTCAATTAGTCTCCCCATTAAAAAATGATTCACACTCATACTGTACAACATGGTAAGAAGGTGTAAAAAACATTGCAAACACAGTTACTCAATGAAAAACTGTAGTCAGGGAACTAATTGAGCTGGTTCAACAAGATGCAGCAGAACGTTTGTAGATTTCTTAATGGTCATTTTGATGTCATTTCTGTGTTGTGTTTGTTCGCCTCCTTCCAGCCTCTTGCTCACTTTCCATCTACACGAGCCTGTCCTTTTAGATGCACAGAGAAAAGATGATTCTTTCTGATTCTATCTATTGAGATGATTGGACAAGAGTACAATATGTAAATCTTTCTTTTATCTTTTTTAATGACCTGTGACAGACTTGCCTATGACTTTTTGATAGAAAGCTGCTCTGATGATGCTTTTAATGTAATGAGCGAGTTCAAATCAGCACTTGGTATAATACCAACATTTCCAAACTGATCATTTCCAAACTCTTTAGAGACATCTAATTAAATAGACATTTTCTTTCACTGTGGCCTAAAACAAGCACATCAGTCTAATCTTGAGGCAGGTTGTTGCATTGTCACATCTTTTTGCCCCTAATCTATTTAGCTCAAAACAACACATGCTATGATGAGTAAGCACTGAAGCACATTGAAATCTGAACACAGAAACTATTAGTAATCTACTCAAATAATTTAATTTCCCAAATTATGGTATTAAGCCACTACAATAGCAAATTCAGTTGATGTTGCAGCGCCTTGACTTAAGCTTCTCATTTTTGCTGCCATTCTCTTATCTCAATATTAAGAAACCGAGATGTGCAGGACATAATAGTGGACTTTTTAAGCATTTTATTATTTTAACATTTTGCATTCATATTCAACAACTTCACAATTTTTGGCAAACAGTAAAAATAAAGTATACATATTTCATGAAAAGAGAAATATATCAGTCTAAACCTTGGGTGACAGAGTAGTGTGGTGATTTTTGGAAAAGTACCATGACTGGAGGGTAAAATGTTCAGTTCATGAAGAGTTCAGTTGTTTTTCTGGTCCTTGAACAAAACAGTGAATCTGCACTTGACTGGACTTTGTCTCTTCTGCACGATGCATATATCTGCCTAAGAGATACAGTATGTGGAGCACCTGCAAATCATAGTCATAATGTGCCCTAGAGTTATTAACACTAATATAAAGATTGTAACAAATACATTAGAATGGCCATCTTTGTGTCACCCCTTCAACTTGAAAATAGTTTCATTCCTCTCTCTGCCAAGCTCCATCTCTTCCATGATCACATGCTTTTAGCGACAGTGTTTGTTGATGCTGTTTCAGTCCGTCACTCCTCCTTCTTTAACACTAAGCAGTAGGACTGTGTCCCCATCCAGACACCTGGCACCATTTTTTCCTTGAAGCAGCTCCTAATCTGCTGCAGAAGTCTAACCTCCTTCCTCCCAGCGCCCTCCTCTCCTTCCTTCACCTCCTCCACACCATAGAAATTGAGAATACCAGCGGGTTGGTCTAGATATACGCCCAGCACGGGGTACTTTGGAATCTCTGTGATCTCCATATTGTGGCCTTTATGCCAGGCGTGGTAGCAGGAACCACCCCAGCCAAGACCCCAGGACTCTTCGTTCTCTCCCAGACCGCAGGGTCCATCACTGATCCTCCTTCCTGCTCCTTCATATGTGACTCCCACCACCACCCATCCTGAATATTCCACCTCCCAGTAGCCTCGGAAGCCCAGGATCCCTTCCTTGCAAAGTACCTTTAAGGGTGCAAAAGAAAAAAAAATGTTAAACTAATACTATGTGATTAAAATAGTGCCCCAGTGGATAATTTTATGGTTTGCAACTGTGTAATGAGCTGGCTCAGGATTTAAATAGATATGACATGGGATAGCCCTACATTTGCAACCTCCTGCCAAACCAGCCGGACTCCACCCACATAAAAAAAGCTACATTTTCTTACAGGAACAGACATCTAGTTGGTCATATCCGAGTATTTTATATCATTGGAGATGTACCTGTGGGATGTGCTCGTATCTCTCTGGTCTGTCCAGAACAGGACAAGTGAGATTGTCAGTCATGCGTGCCACCTTGACGCCACCCTCTGTGATCCACAGAGTCTTATTGGCTGTCTTGTCATCCAGGGAAAGGTTGATCCAGTCTGGGCAAGAGAATAAAAATGTCTAAAAAAGAAAAAATATATACTTTTTGTACTTGACTGAAAAAGACTAAATAATGTGTTCTTACATTTAATGAGATCAGCTCTGCATGTGGGCTCAGGGATATTCGGCTCATAGGCTGGAGGCTTCTCTGAGGAGCAAAGTGAAAATGGCTGCATCAGTCAGTGAACCATCAAACAAGGTCAAACAAGGCTTCTTATGAGCATTGACAAAGCTTAACTGAATGCTGTAATCATGCATTTGACAAGTTCTTCTGACTTACCTGCAGGGGCATTTCCGGTCTTTACTTTTTTTGCTACAGGAGGCAAAAAAAGAGAGGGCTTTCAATAGAACAGGCTATATAAGAATCAGCTTATTTACTTAAAGCTGTTATAAATACTGTACAGTACGTGTGAGTTGTGTTTCAGCTAGTGGTGAAGTGAGCCATCGCTCAAAATGGCATATACTTAGAAAACCATCTGCTTGTGTCAGATCATCACATCAGCAACTGCATGCTTTCTGGAGCCAGTGGTTGATTCATGCCGGCCGGTTGGAATTACCAAGACACCTCGCATACTGCAGCTTTGGCTTCAGTCACACTGGACTAGCACACCCACTAAAAGCTGCATCAGACTTAATGTGCTTTGTCGAATAAGGAGGACATGATCTGTTTGCACAAACAGATAATTTAGGGATGCTGATTCAGCTTTGCTTTTTTCAGTGATAGTGCCTGAGATCTGTTACATGGTTAATTTATCATAATGAGATGAATAGCACCTACCCAGCAGAGCTGGAGAAAGTCCTTCAAAAAGTATATTCCATATTGCATGTTAACTTTATGTCAAAATAGAGAAAAAAATAAAGTCTTGCAATAGAATTTACATGTAAAGTATTGCATCATAATAATTACATTATGCATGACTTACAAGCAAGATATGTTGATTATCTCTTAAAATAGTAATGTAGGGGTTTCCCTTGAATAAAATATTGCTCTAAAATAACTTACAATAATAAAGGAGGAAAGGAGTGAAATGTCATGACACCTACCACATATTAAACACTCATTTTGACAGCAAAATGATTAAAATGACCTATAATAACACCAATACCAAATGGTCAACAACAGTATACTCCTTAAATTAATATAACTGCATGAATTATAGTTACATAAGTGGCTTACGCTGGTGCCGTTAGTAATACTTTGGTATCATGTGCATGCATGCATTCTTCAGGTTTCTGTTAAGATCAGAGATCAAGTGAAGAAGACAGTTAATCCCCAAAGTATTTCTATGTCAGTATGTGCCAACATAAATGATGTGGTTTATTTATACTATATCAAGTAACAACTCTACTTATGAAGTATCTGCTTTATTCATGCAGCAAAGACAGCTCAGGGCATTAATAAAGCGTATCCTGGCAAACACTATCAGAGGTAAAATTTCCTTGTGGATTTTTTACGTGCAAGGGAGTCATGTTTGCAGCACATAATGAAGAAATGTATGGATTTTCAGGGACAAAATAAAGATATGAATAAAAGACAAAGGGCTTCAGGTGGGTTTTCTGTAACTGAAGGTAAACGGCCGGATTCTGATCAGTTCCTCCATTTGTCAAAGCTGCCTGTTCATTAAGGTGAGAAATTACGAAAGGGCCGGGATTCAGTGATGTTACGCTATGCAGAGTATGAGCATGTCACTTCCAAATGAGCTGATATTTATCTCTCTGTTGACCGCCGGCTGACAGAGACTAGGCAAGAATTTTAAGCCACCTGTCTGGATTTAGCGCAAGGTGATGAAAATAACTGTTTTGTCAGGCCTCATTACAACCTGACACCATACAAAACATTTAAGCTGCAAGCTACCTCCAACCACCGCAGAAATCTGAGCAGGGCTTGTTAGTAGCACTCTGACATTTTTTGATTTCACTATTTTTTTTTTTTTTTTTCACTATTATTATGGACAATTTAATACTCGTTGCATTCATTTTAATGATTCCAATATAATTTTTAAGTCTACCATCCTGTTAAATGTACACACGTTAGACAGACATACTGGATTCAATCAAATTCCTCTCATAAAAAGGCCAACACTTGAAATCTACTCAGATACTGCTGCAAGTTATTTGAGAATTTGATGAGTCTAATATATTTTTTCTTGCTGTTGTTAAACTATGTTGACCCATCTCCTTAGCCAAGTGACGACAACACTTCCTGCTATATCACTACCAATCAATGAATACATTACAAGCCAGCATAAAAACAAGCATGAAATCAGTCAGTGAGACATTGTTCCATTTCAGGCAGGGATAAATGTGAGTGACCTGCTCTCCCAGGATCAGCATATAAATCAGTGGCCTCACACAATAATAAAGACCTGCAACCACTGCATTTGCCGCTTTGTGTTTCAAAACATTCCTCATATTGATTTCTATATTAATTGTACTGACTGGCTTATTTTGTAATATCATTTCAAGGTTTAATGTGACTTAGAAGCTGATGATCCATTATTGTCCACATCACTTCAGAGTTTTCGACAAAATATTTGAGATTCACCACAAGTGTTTGATTTTAGCTAGTGCAAAAGACGCTAAGCGGTTTGATATATAGAAAATGAAGGTCACCCTTATCTGGCTTCCTGGTGTCAGACATGATTCTCATGGTGGTGGGCATCTTGATGCTGGCTGGAGGTTGGTGTAGCAGCTGCTGAAATAAACGTTTCTCTGCTTGTTGTCTCTCTGATTATGACGAGTCTCTCAGTGTGACAGCTTAATATATATAGCCTTCATATAGGACAGAGGTGAGGGAACAAGGGCTGAGCATGAGACAAAAGGTACCAAGAGAAAGGGGAGGAGGCAGGAGGCTTGCAATCAGAGCTGTGTATGCATGTGTTTTTACTTAAAAAGGTTACTGGGATGCTTAGATCTCTGCAGGGCAGCCCGGTGACCCCCAACCCCCTCCCCAACACTGTTCTCTCCACGTGGCAGAGTGACAGCAGTGATGTAGTGATGGTGGATGGGATGATCACACACACACACAAACACACAAGCATGCATGTGCACACAACACATACATGCACACACGTAGTCACTCACACACAGACACACATTCAGAATATGCAGACATGTGGCTACAAAGATGTAAGTGAGCTTAATGGAGGAGTTATTATTGGTAGACTATGAAAACATACAGTTTATGAAAAATTCTTCCTAATTGTGCTTAGCGATCAAAAAGAGAAAAACAGAGGTCAAGTTAGGCTGTATGCAGGAAGACTTTTGGCAGCTGATCAGTCCTGAAGTCCCTGATGAACTAACACATAAAGCACTGCTGCAGGTACAAAGTATACATTTATACCAAACCATATCAGCTGCAGCTTTACCCATCCCACTAAGTCACAAAGTTAAAATAAAACGCAAACGCAAACACACACACACACACACACACACACACAAACAAACAAGGAAAAAAAATGTATTTTTTTTGGCCACAATACATCTTTATGTATGTCATTGACTGCATACATCTCTTAAGTACATTTATACAATATCTTAATACTCAACTACAATCTCGTGGATCACACATAAATCTCAGCTTTAATGAAAAGAACAATTCTGCAGCAGCTTTGTTCACCTGCCAGGGTGCCTAAACAAAGGCAAAAAGAATAATAATTTAAAAAAAAAAAAAAAAAAAAAAAAAAAAACAGCAACATTTAAGCTCTAGTTTGCCACTAATAACACATCAATGTGCATACAAAAAAAAGAAATCGTTGGAATTTTAGATGGTAAATGAAAGAAATGATATATATTGACACCGAGAACACGTAGAAAGCAGCGTGACTGTAACGCTATCATTAACAAGAACAATAAATTTAGGATTTAAATTAAGATCTAACATGCTACTAATCCACTGAAAAGGACCTTCAAGGCAGACAGTAAACAAACTTTAAATACACTACAGCCGATAACCTGAATACTGTAGTCATACTGTATCATGCGCCTGGGAGTCACTTAGGGGATCCTCGGCCGTTAATACCAGGCTCAGCCATGCTCTTGACCTGCATCATTGCATCAACTATTATCAACTATGCCATCATAAATGCCTTGGTACACATGGCTTGGCTTAAAAGAGAAAGCATCCTTCTGCTCGTAAACCCTTTCTTGTGATGTGCAGTCCGCTGCAGAGCACATGAGGTGTTTACTGGTCCGGCACCCTGCCAAACCTCCAGCCAAGGCTGTCCCATCCTTCTTTTGTAGCAGACCGCCCAAGCAGATGACTGATTGAGGAACCGGGTACAGTACAGCCGCCATTCTCTACTTACTAGGGAATGCAGTGTCTGAACTTTCCCGGACTCGTCAGCAGGATCTATTTAAAATAAAGGAGAGGGTAGTATGCATAATGGCTTTGCATGTGTGTACCTTTCTGAATTCCGCTGATTCTGTTCTCCCAGTGTATTCATAAACAAGAGGCTCCAGGCCTTAAAGCTGCGCTGACAGATAAGTGATCTCTGCCAAAGGACTGAGTCATAAGCTGGTTCAGTGGCTGGAGAGGCAAGGTCATGAATTCAGTGTCCCCCCTGTGAGGCTCCAGGTCTGAAATGTCTTGTGTTAAGATCTACCATTTTGCTGAATGCGGCTGAATCTGTTGGGATGGTCACCCAACCAAAATGTGTCAAAACTGAAAATAATGAAGAATTAAAATAAGTGTAAAGTTGAAAGTGAAGAGTTTGTTATTCCCCATATTATCCTGTGTTTCCAGTTTTCAGACAACTGATGCAACTGAAACTCCATTGAATCAAGTTTCCCTTGCCTCCATTAGCAGGATAAAAAGTTTCCAAAAGGCACTTTACATCTGTACCTCCAGACTTGCATAAAGCCTCTCGTCTCATACAGAATTACCTAAATCCTGAGGACAGATTCCATTCCAAGATGTGCTCTTGGTAATAAAAAGCTGACAGAAAAAATTGATCACTTTATTGGGTCTCTCTTGGATAGATATGGGTCAGTAGGTCAAGTGCTCATGTTAATGTGCTTATCCTGATTTGGCAATCTCCGCAGCACGCCCTTTAGTGAGCTCATTATTGTTACATACCTTACCAAAATTTATTTCACGGCACGCCAATGGGGCCCCAAAACCACTAATGCCCGTCTATCCTGAGAGTATATAAAGCAGCCATTTGCATCATCACGGCAGCACACCGAGCTGACAGAGGCGACGTTCGTAAAATCTCAACAGAGCAAGACACGCAGAGATGCCAACCAGAGCTCCCATTACCAGGATCCTACCGACAACCGGCCGACCAGGTGAGAGAAATCGATTGTGAAAATTAAGTGACTTGTGGAGGATTTGTCTTTCTCACCAATCTTTCATCACTAGATATGAAACTGTTTGCTATTATTGCTCTACCAAGTACATATTTGATCCATATTTGGACCTTAATTTTACTAAAATGTATAACATTTTTAGACATTCAGTGGGTTCAACACTTTGTATATTAGTGAAAGCAGATTTTTCTAGAGTGGTTAAATCTTAAAACATGAAGAGACATCAAACTGAAGCATACACAATCTTGCAGTTTGGTAGTCCTTAGCAAAAGTTGTGATTATATTGTTTATTGTTGACTTAAAATGAAAATATGTCAGAAATGTGAAACATAGTCATGATTGTTTGTTTTTCACAGGGTCGAAGTCTAAAGTGGTTGCTGTTCCTGCAGGTGAGATGTTAGAGTAGGTACAGTACGCAACATTAGATGTACTGTTATGAGGAGCAAAGTAATAACTTGTGAACATACAGATGGCTTACCTCTAAATTATCTGTTTGGAATCATTTTAGGGACAAAGCCTCTGCTAATGCTTGTTTGTAAGACAGCAACAACTTCAGCACTGAGGGTATTATCGTCTCATAATCACTGTCAGCTACCCTATTTAAAGTGATGCCCTTTTCTCATCACACAGAAAAGATCCCGGACTACGAGTCCAACATCCCTGAACCCACATGCAGAGCTGAGCTTCTGAAATGTAAGAAGGAGCATCCGCATTGCCTGGCACCCCTCTCCTCTGTCTCCTCTCTTACTGTTAATACTGTGCTGCCTTTTTCTGCCTCTCACAACTGTGAATTTTCCATGTCCTCCAGACTGGTTTGACCTTTCCCTGGATGACAAAACAGCCAATAAGATGCTGTGGGTCACTGAGGGTGGAGCTAAGGTGGCACGTATGACTGATGATGTAACTTGTCCCGTCCTGGACAGACCAGAGAGATACGAACACGCACCACAGGCAGGTTTCAAACAATATAACAAACTAGCTGAAGCAAAATATTCCCTTTGCTAAACTCAACTAAACTTTCATTCCTTCCTTTTTAAGGTTCTTTGCAAGGAAGGGATCTTGGGTTTCCGAGGCTACTGGGAGGTGGACTACTCGGGATGGGTGGTCATCGGACTCGCCTATGAAACAGCAGGGAGGAGGGTGATCGATGGACCCTGTGGCCTGGGAGAGAATGAGGAGTCTTGGGGTCTTGGGTGGGGCGGATCCCACTACCAGATCTGGTTCAATGGCATCAGCAATGAGATCCGGGATATTCCCCAATGTGCTAGAATTGGGGTTTACCTGGACCATCCCGCCGGTGCCATTAACTTCTACGCTGTTGAAGAGATGATAGAGGGAGAAGAGAGCAAACGCAAAAGGGAGGTGCGCCTTTTGCATAAAATTAAGCGCTCCTTTAAAGAAAAAGTGATGCCAGGTTTTTGGGTGGGACAGAAGTCGTCATGTGTGATAGTTCAGAAAGAGGAGTAAATATTACACATGGGATAAGTTTCTTCTTTATCCATTTCCATTTCTTGAGATTTCCACTCGAATTTTCCATTTCCATTTTGATTGCATTTACTCACAATATCAGTTTAAAATTGAGGTAGTTGCTGTGACACAGTGATGAATAGACTAATAATGTAGAGGAAATTTTAAAAAGGAAAAAAAGGGCCTCTATTTTGTTATATTGAGAGGACAGAATTGTGTATGGGACAGCTATTATATCCATGCAAAGACTCTCTGTTTATATATAAAAAGAATGATAATTAAGGTGTTTATTTTATTACTCAAAATGTGGTAAATATTGTTACTTTTATTTTTGTAGGATACTGTGTGTGGTATATTAGTATAACTTGAACTTCTGAACTTCTTGAATTCTGTCGCTTCTCATTCTGCCAATGCACCTATGCAGCTATAAAACATTTTTTTTCTTTCTTTTCTAAATACAATTTTGATGTTTTGTGACTTCAGTTAAATAAAATGAATTGAAATGTACACAGTTGTCTGTTTTTGTTTTTCTTGTTTGTTTGATATCTTACCTCACTGAATTTCCTATGAGTCAAAAAGAAGTGGAAACCTAAATCATAACTTAATCCTTAGGTCACAAAGGTTGAGGATGTTAACGGGCTTGTTGAAGACAGTGTGCCATAGTTAAAAACCACTCATTTCATTTGCAAAATGTTTATCATAATAACTCCATGAAACCAGGGATCTTATAACATTAACTGTCCATAAAAGAACCAAGTGCATACATCATGTATGAAGTCCAGTTTTCATGCGATATAGGTGTTAAAAAGAGGACAAAGACGAATTCCCCTGAAGCACTGCATTACTTTGCCCTTAGGTGTTAAGTCATGATGTATAAATATAAGCTTACATCATTGCAATGTGAACCCAACAAGTCACGTGGAGCCTTCAGACACCGCCATACTTTCAGCTGTTCTTGGGCTTTCATTCTTCACCTTGGACTGTTCACACTGAGCCAGAGAGCCACTGGATTAGATTTGTGACATGAAAGCACATGCTATAGGAAGTGGTCAACAAGATAGTGTGTGAGCACATCAAGTGGGCCAGAGAGGGAACATGGATGTAGGAGAACAGGTGAGGGAATAGGAAAAAAAGATCTTATGACCGAAATCACTGATGCAGACACTGATAGGGATGAAATCAGACACACACACTCAAGATACAAATGTAGCTCAGCTGTACATGGTGGGACTAACAGAGAATTAAAGTTCAAGATCCAGACACAGCTTTAAATTATTTACAGTTTTGGTATGAGGTTGTTATTCAGTGCAGGCAGGGGCTTAGCGTCTCAGTCAAGAGCACTGTTGCAGGGAACATAGCTGTAGTGTAGATGCATTACAGGTTGTATCTGTAATCTTGGTTAGCAGACGGACTTCCCAATGACGTCTGATGACATTATTGCTCATATAATGGGCGCCAGCAGCAGAGATTATCTATATGTATATTTGATTCAATTTGATTCAAGTAATATTACATTTGATTAAAAACTCACAGAGACAAGGAAGACATTCTTAACTCCCCATGCAAATTAGTTTTGTTCTACCATATCTCATTTTCTCCTATTTATAAATAGAATCATTATTTTTTAAATTTTCCATGTGGTTTATATTCTGAGCACTGTATATTTTGTTATACCAGCCTGTGTATTAGGTTTGTCTGCCCTCTGGTTGACATGTGAGCCCAGCACAGCCTCTGAGTGAGGAAAGCTCTTTAGTCTTTGGCTCCCCCCACAGTCTGCCATCAAAGTAACTGCTATAACAAAACCTTCATTTGCACATTATTTGTATTTGTATTCATATTATGATTTGCACATTAACAAGGAACATGTAGTAATAATAATCAATAATATAGAAACCGCTTAGGTAAATGTTTCGATTATGCACAGTTTTAATGGACATGTATTTGAGTTGAAGGAATGCTGAAAATTTTTTTCTGCTTGTTGGATTTTTCTTAGAGCAAAAAGGAGCAAAAAGGAGCAAAAAAAAAAAAAAAAAAAAAAGTTAACCTCTGAAATTGACACATATTCGCCACTAGGTGGTAGTTGATTCTCATAGAACATGTGATACACTGCATGTCATATTACTTGTTCTTTCTTTCCTTCCTTCTTTCTTTCTTTCTTTCTTTCTTTCTTTCTTTCTTTCTTTCTTTCTTTCAAAAATGTCTTCAACTGGAGACACAGATCAGGGTTTCACAGGGTTTTGAGTTTGCAACATTTTTACATCACATTTGGAAAATGAAATCAATTTCAACACAATGAGTACCAAAAAGATCTGGCCAATCACACAAAAATGTTGGGGTGATGATTCAACACATTTTTTTTTTTGTTTGTTTGTTTGTTTGTTTGTTTGTTTTGTTTTTTGTTTTTAGGTCATCACCTGGTGATAAATTGCAGTGTGTGCAGTATAATTCACCCTGAAAACCAAGCAAGTTTATTATTGCTATTATTACTACTACTGCATATTAGAATCTGGGCAAAATTAGTGGATTATGCAAGGCTCCTCTCCACTCACTTTTTTTTTTTTTTTTTTAAATAGAGACCATATCAATTTATATAATAGATTAGGAAATTAAGAATAGTAATCTTTTCCATCTTTAATATTTAGTGTAATACAACTATATCCATTTTGCCATATAGTTTCATTACAAAACTGTCTTCTTATTGATAAGGAAGCATTAAATATTGAGTCATTTTCTAGCATAGTGTATGTAATTTAGCAGACACTATTACCCAGTGTGTTGCACAGTGTTTTGGGTGGAAACAAGTCCATAAGTCTGGTGTCATGTGTTATTCTAAAGCTGCACGGGGCATTTCTCCTCATGACCATGAAAGCAAACATGTATGGAAATGATCCACAAAATATGAATTATTATTTATCCCAGCATAATTGTTGAATGAATGGTGACTGTAAAACCAAGACCTTTTCCCCACTGGATTTAATGGGATTGTTGGTGCACTGCAGAGTACAGCCACAAGATGGTGCCATGTCATACTGTAGAAAACATCTATACTGCACTTATTAATGTAAAGAGGATCAACCATTAGGTGTATCATGTCTTTTTCTTTCTTTGTTTCTTTGTTTCTTTCGTTTTACCAGTCAGTTACATGCTTGCCTAAGTCTTGCTGACATAGATTATCATGGCGATACATAGCTGTAGTAAGCAGATGTACAATACCGATCAATACTTCATTAGCTTTATGTGTAGTTTACAGAATCACCCTTAAAAACAACCCTGACACATAAAAGAATGATTCAATTCAAAATATTGTGACACCAATCAGATATTGATGGGTCAATAGGCCAAGTCAAATGGAAATGTGAAGTCCTGAAATAACTTTTAACTGCGCTGGAATATACGTTGCACTATTTTTAACTTTAAAGAGCATTGCATCATATAAACACCACCCATATATACAGTCCAGATGACTGTGGTTGATGTCTTCTTCTTACACTGTGTTACACTGTGTTATTCTGTGTGACTGCGGTCTGCTGCTCTACAAATGATGGAATCATTTATAACCACATTTTAAGCAGAAAACTAAATGTAGAAATGACAGAATGTGCACAATTTAAATGTATTGCCCTGCACAGGATATAGCTTCCGAGTCACATCAAGTTCAAGTTATAAACACTGTATGGACAAAAGTAGTGGGCCACCTCCACATTAAACGTACAGGAACTTTCATGACATCCCATTCTAAATCCACAGGTATTTATTAATTAATTAATTAATATTAATTAAGGAGCTGGTCCGCCTTTTGCAGCTAGAACAGCTTCCACTCTTCTGGGAAGGCTTTCTACAAGATTTTGCAGTGTGACTGTGGGGATTTTTGCCCATTCATCCAGAAAAGCATGTGTGAGGTCAGACACTGATGTTGCACGAGAGAGCCTGGCTCGCAATCCCCACTCTAGTTCATCCCAAAGGTGTTGGATGAAGTTGAGGTCAGGGCTCTGTGCAGGCCAGTCAGGTTCTTCCACACCAAACTCAGCCAGCCATGCCTTTATGGAGCTTCTTTGTGCACTGGAGCGCACTCATGCTGGAACAAAGAAGGGCCTTCCCCAAACTGGTCCCACAAAGTTGGAAGCAGAGAATGGTCCAAAATGTCTTGGTGAGCTGAAGCATTAAGATTTCCCTTCACTGGAACTAAGGGGCCGAGGTCGAGCCCAGAAAAACAAGCCCATAGCGTTATCCCTCCTCTACCAAACTTTACAGTCGGCACAATGTAGTCAGGCAGGGAATGTTCTCCTGGCATTCACCAGACCCAGACTCCAGATAGAGAGGCATGATTTGACACTCCACAGAACACGTTTTCACCGCTCCAGAGTCCAGTAGTGGCGTGCTTTACACCGCTCCATCTGACGCTTGGTGTTGTGCTTGGTGATGTAAGGCTTACATGCAGCTGGTCGGCCATGGAAACCCATGCCATGAAGCTCCTGGTGCACAGTTTTTGTTCTGATGTTAATGTCAGAGGAGGTTTGAAGCTCTGCAGTTATTGAGTCAGCAGAGCATTGGCCACTTTTAAGCACTATGCACCTCAGCACTCAGCGACCCCACTCTGTAACTTTACGTGGTCTGCCACCTGGTGGCTGACTTGCTGTGGTTCCTGAAAGCTTCAACTTTGTAATAACACGAACGTCAGTTGTTGCAACGGTAGCGTCCTATGACATTACTATTGCAGTACTACACTCAAATTCAGTGAGCTCTTTAGAACGAGCCATTCTTTCACAAATGTTTGTAAAGGCAGACTGTGTGGCTAGGTGCTTGATTTTATACAAATGTGGCAATGGGACTGAATGAAACAGCATGAACAAATAACAAAAAATACATAAGAAAACACTTAACCCAGACAAACAATATACATTTTTATCATTAAGCTCAATAATGCACATAAAGTTGGAATATACGCATACTGACCTACATACAAATACAAATACCCCAAACCATCTGATAAGACCAAATGGAGTCAGTAGTTTGTTAGAGTGTAATCAAAGGTCATGCGAAAAATTCCAAGTTTTCTACAATATACAGACAAGACCTTACACAATTTTATTTTTCCCTTAAGCTGTTTAACTGCAAAGGAAATAAATAAGTCCTTGCTTCTTCTGCTTTTTTCTTTGGTTGCTGTAAAACAGAGGGTATCACGTCAAACTGCCCTCTCACAGGGTCCCCAGGGTGGTGGGGAATGGCTCTGGTGTTTCACCACATGCCTGTCTAAGGTCTCAGTTTGTTGTGCCTCGCTCACATTAGTAAGCTTACTGCATGGTCTCATTAAGCTCCCTAGTCTGTTTTACAGCTTAAACTTAAGCTACCATGCCAGGCTACAACACAAACAGCTAAAACAGATTCAGTCAAACTCTGGTGAAACAAGGTCATAGCTTTACATCATACCTTCAAAGAGGTCATCTTCCATAGGAAAAACAAATCTGATATAACTTTCCTCCAAAATGTGTTTGTATAGTAACAGTTCCCAGATTTTTATGGTTGCTCCCCCGCAACTCAATCTCCTATCCTTACAGTAGAGTGGGTTTGGGTAGCGGCTATAAACTTCAGAAATTTATTGCACCATGACACGATTGCACCAAGTCACAAACAACACAACCACGTCCACTTTTCCCCTCTTTTGACAGCAGACCTCTGATGACCGAATCATCCCTAAACGTGATAAAATAGCTATGGTAGGTGTTATTATGAAATGTAGAATAAAATGTACAAGAGTGGAGAAAGAGCACAGGCCTGGGGGGAGCCAGCAGATGAAAAGAGCCCCTCTGAGCACCATTAACCCAAACACGGAGAGATCTGTCTGTGGAAATCTGTCTTTATCCAGCCCACAATGTTCAAATCCAACTCGAAATGTGAAGGAATCAAGCAGAGCTGGTAAGTGTTGAAGACAGAGGAGTTTTTGGTCGTTTTGGTCTCTCTAGGTGCCAGTACAGCAGATGAAGTAATATACTGTACGTGCAGTCCGGTTTGTACTTATAACGCCAGGCAGTCTAATAACCTGCAGCTCCCCATATTCTGGACTAATCACTGTTCTCCATCATTAGATCCGGTGGATTTCAGCTGTGGAATAGTTATTTTCATATCACCAACGAAGTGCTTGAGGTATTCTGTCAGTAACACGATACACACAAACTCCCTTTCCATATGTCTTTCTTTTTTTGAAACTCTTTCTCTCCCCCCGACACACACACTCTCACACTCTCTCACACACACACACACACACACACACCCTTACTCATAAACGCAGACAGCCATCCACCCTCCTGTACCACTCTAACATCCCTTATGATTCCATTTTCTGCATCAGGGCTATTTTAATTTACTTCTCCTACTTGTTATTTATGTATTCTGCTGCTGATGTGGTGTTTTATCAGTGGAAAAATAAATATATTAAACTACACTTTCTTATTGTCAGTGCCCTGCTATTTCCTGCTGAATCTTGCTATTGTGTGTCTTGTGCTTTGTTTTGCTTCCTTGGCTTTGTGTTGTACAGTAAAGTTCTGTGGAGGCTCATTCATTCTGCAGTCCTGTGAGACATGCTTGTGGTGAAAGGCTATTTAATGAATGAACTTGCACTTGAACTTGAACTCCTCTTTAACTGAGAAAAGCTGATTATCTCACAGACAGCAGTGTATCTTTTACAACACAATGGCAGGCTGAACTCATATTTTTCATAACATCAGATAAAGTTGCATTAAAACAGTGGTTCTGAACCTTTTTGGCTTGTGATCTCTTGGTCCCAGGCAGCATGTACAGAATGGAGAACAGGTCAGCTTTTTCAGGTTATCATTAATTATCAAAGGATGGCTTGAAGCCTAAAACTACCGCCTGCTAGTGGCGCTAGAGGAAAGGTCATGGGGGTCACTGAGACTGACAAGGCATCATCATCTGCCCAACATGAATGTTGTAACTAAATATCACGGCAATGCTCAAGTAGTTTTTGAGAAATTTGTGTGCCAGATTTAGAATGTGGCCTGCTGGTGGCGCTAGAGAGAAGGTCATAGGGTCACCAAAATGGACATATTTCATCCTCTGGCATACATAAATGTTGTCACCAAAATTCATGATGATCCACCACATAGATTTGGAGTTCTGGACCTGACTACAGACCGACCGACTGACCGACTGACGGACCCAGTGGGGAAAAAAAGGACCAAAAACATAATTTAAAATTGACATTATGATAAACTTATATAGTTGCAATGTTGCTATAGTTGCATTGCTTTTTTCGTAGCCCATAATTCATTGCATGACACCCCCAAATTATTTCATGACCCACTGGGAGGTCTACAGAGCCCACCTGGACTCCTTGGAGAATATTCTAAAAATTTGTGCCCTTGAATTAGTAATTTGTACCCTCGAGTTTGAAGGTAAGAAAACAAGTAAGCGAATGTATACACTCCTATCACAAAGTGACCCTTTCTTGAGTCACTCCTATTGGACTAGCCTTCAGCCTTCAGCCATCATGTGAACAGTGACCCAAAACCCCACCAGCTCCCTCCTGCCTTACAGATTTTAATCTGATTCTGCTGTCTATCTCCTTAAACATTTTTTCTATATATTTCTATACTATATTTCTCCCATTCCACTGCAGCTGCACCCTCTGGTGGTCCCAGTAGACTGGAAGGCATGTCACTTTCACAGATTTACACTTGACCTCAGCAGCAGGGGACATGTCTCCACATTGGCTCTCGCTGGTGAGCCATGCACATTTCTGATAACTGAAGAGGAGATGACGAGAAGTAATGAAGACATGCCGAAGACTTGGATTTTCACCGTGAGATGTCGGCAAACAGGGGACAGAAACTGCTGCGGAGGGAAATCTTAGAACAGAGCAGCATGCAGTCTGGCTCTGGTCAGCAGACTATTTAAGTTTGGTTTTCAAACTCCTTTTCAGTGGCCAGCGAGTGTCTTGGACCTTTGGACTTTTTGAATTAACAGATTAATGAGCTAAGATGAAAATATTTTTCAACACAACATAACTTATAGCATGTGAACATATTGTATAGCAATATACAACATTTTTAGATGCATTGTTTATGTCCAATTATTAAATTGCTGTGGATGTAATCAAAGAGACAATGAGTAAAAACTACTTTAAGTTAAATCTCACCCACCAGTAATTGTCCTTGATCAAACAATGAATGCAAAGAAAATGCTTGTTTGTTTTAATCTTCCTGGACCAAACGGATGGGGTTGATCATGTTAATACAGTTCAAATAGTTACAGATATGTCAGCTCTGGGTCACAGACAGTATACATACACTTTCTTGTGGTTTAAGAAAAAAACACAGACAAATATGTTAAAAATTGTGCAAATTTTTGTTCACTGAGGTTAATTTAACGAGATGCTCTTCGAATACAAGGTTGATTAATCATAAACAATATAATACTCCAGAGCTTAACCATAACCTTAACTGTAACCAGAGCCAAAAAGGCAGCCTACACAAAGAAAGCCTTAATTTAAATGGGTAGAAACAGTTTAAAAACATATCGGCAACCACCTGGGCTTAGTAGCTACACAAGCAACTATGGGTGTAGTCCACAAGGTGCTAAATAAGGTGTCACAGTGTTGTTTATCTCAGAGCTTTACATGGTTCTACACTACATCAGATCTGCTCATCAGGTTTGGTCAGTCCATCAGTCTCCTGGTAAATAAATGCGATCCCTTTCAACACCACCTCAGCCCCTTGTTTCTCCCCCTTATTACACTCTTAGTCGGGGTGCTTCACTTCCTTGAACTCTTCAAGGGTGTCAAGTGACTTCTTCTCCCTCATCTGTACCCTCTATGCTCCTTGCTCATTGGTGGGTGCGGGTGACATGAGTGCCAAGAGAGCTTTGAATAACAGAGAGAGGGAGAGAAATAAAAGGAATAAGCCAACGCAACCCCTCAGTCTTCAAGCCGCAAAAAGCAGAAGACACTGGAATAACCATGCCTGAGGCTCCTGCAGGTATGCAGATGTTTTTTGGGACAGGATAATTTATTTTGATCAGTCTGAAGACAGGATTTCAAAGGCAAGGCTGATGCTTGAAACTAGTTGTGACAGAAAGATATATAGGTAACTTGCAGTGTGTACAGTGCTAAATATTCAGGAATGGCAGGTATTAATATCTATCTATTAATATCTAAAGAGGAAGAAAGCCTTTAAAAAGATTTTAATTTATCAATGCCAAGTTAGCAAATAGATGTATATCTTATGATGATTAAAAGTATCATATTTGGCAGAACAAATATGCCAAACAAACAGTTGGAAATTGGAGAAAAAATAAAATCATCTGTTGATAAAAAGATTCACGTCATGTTAATGTTCACTGATTACAAGGAAAACATATGCTGCCTTTGGAGACGAGCTGATGAGGAAAAATGTATTTAGTTTTGTAGAAGAAACAAGAGCACCAGGGGTAACTGGGGAAAAGTATGACACCTACTGTATGTTATGGCAGAAGATAGAAACATGAACAGATGGTAAAAGTCGGGATGGAAGTGGATCAGTTTGATGTTCAAGTGGGAGTTTGGCTAGGGAGCAGTAATGAGCTTCAGGGGGCTAAAACTCACAACTCTGTCAGTCTTGGCAAGTAAACGGCGATGTGACCTAGTTATTTACAGCAAAGGTATACTGCTGCCCAAGTGGAGACAATGAACTCTGAGGAGCTCGAGAGGCTCTGTGACAGATGTAAGGGAGCACAAGTACTGTGCTCAGTTTGGTTTTACAGACATCTGAACAGACGCACAGTTTTTCAATTGGGAGAACTTGTGCTCTTCATACAACAGTGATTCTTAACACAATGAATAGGATAGAAAGAAATTCTCTAAACAAAATATCTACACTAATATACATAATTTACCACAATAAGAACTGATCTCAAAATAATGTTGGAACAAAAAAGAGCCAAAACCTTAGAATAGCAATGAAGATGTGAGTGAAAAGCTTCTCATCAGTTTCCTAACAGCTTACAAATTTCCATTTATGGACAATAAAGATGTGTTCTATTCTATTCTATTCTAAGTTAGTGGTCATATTGAAGAGGTGTCATTAAAACAGGCATCATATTGACTTGCCGACCTGTTCCAGTCTGTCAGTAGAAATACAGAGGTACTTGAAAGGTTGTAAATAATCATATGTGAGGACAGCAGACTCCTGGTGTGACATCACTGGGATCAAATAGCCAAATGACATCAGTCCAGGAAAGTTCACTTTGTTGTCTGAACTGGCAACTCATGCTGGCAACTTAACATGCACGTTTTGCCAGATTTAGGCGAGCTTACTACAGTATGTTTGCAAGTTGTAAAAGACACTTTACATACTGAAAAATTGTAGTCATTCATGCAGTATTTATTATTTATTTGTATTTTTACCTGACAATGAGACCTGAATGAAACCTGTCTTGACTGTCTTCTTCAAAACAAAAGTATTCAAAATGTATTTTCAAAGATAAGTCATCTATGAAAAACAGAAATCACTGGTCGTGGGCTAAACAAGACCCAATCCAGTGGCTACTCCATCACTTGACATCACATAGGATGTATAATCTGAGTTTGTGACACAATTAGCATTTTTACTGTTATAACATAATAATGTCTGAAGGCCATGTTTTTCAAACCAATCTCAACTCATTGTCATATCATTAATGATGACGGTACCTGAAAGGGCTTATAATTGATTAACTCTTGAGATTTAGCTAGATGGATAGATAAATAGGATCTATACCAAGAGAAGAATAAACAATACCTCGGCAAAACTTATCAACGCAAAAGTTTGTAGCAGGGATCCTGTGCTAACACTTTGTCATTCTAAGGTGAAGGATCGTCGGTAGTAAAATGTTTATTGTCTTCCCTCCTTCCTGATGAGCCATCTGTCCTCCATCTTAACCCCGTTGACAAAGTGCGGCTCTAAATCACTGCACTGACAGTAACCTAAGATAACGGACGGAGAGACAGCAGTAGAATGAGAATGTGAATGTGAGAGCGTGAGAGCATGAGGCACTGCTGATCAAGGTCACATCACTGCAAAGGTGGTCTGGCCTCTCAAACCCCTACATCACACCGCAACCTTGATTTACCCAGCTATGCTTTGAAATTGCACTGGATAGTATGTATCTATAGTATTATATTACTATATGATATTGTATACTCTAATTCTGATCTTTGCTCACCTTTTCATCTCGCCGTATTCATCCTTTTAAATGTGCAAGCCTGTCCCTTTTTATTTTTGTCCTAGAAACATAACCAGGTGCCACTTTAATTTGCCAAATACAGCTCGGGAGTTTTTCCATGCAATATGGCTATGGTTCAATATTGCTTACTATATGTCTGCACCCCCACCACTCTCTTAGTCCAAGTCTAATTCCACAGCTACCGTTTGACTGCAGGGCTTAAATAACCAATTCCTTTCCAGTTTATAACCAACAGTGCTTCAAGTTCATGGAAAAGATTAAATATTATATTTAATGGAAAGAAATGGTGGATCATAAAGTAATCAGGAACAATGGATTATGTGTTTTGTAAAATACTAGTCTACTAAACAAGAGCAGCAAGATGTTCCACCCTGGGACTTTTGTGTAATCAGTTTTCTTGTTTTACCACATGTGAATTATTGCCCTGTTTGTACTCAAGATGAGATGACAAATAGTGTTTTGTAGTCCTTCAGCCAACAGCCATGCCTCACGCTTCATTTCCTTCTTTTAACTAACGCCGGAGATCCTGCCCCCCACTAACTGCTAAAAATAATCTGCCATAACCCATAACCTTTTCCACTTCGTCTTTTTTTTCCTTCATAAGTCCAAAGTATATCACACGCCCTAGGATATCAGGTTTACGTGTAACCGGTTTACTATTTTAACTGAGATAAATCATTATGTAATCTGTCACTGTTTTTCCAGAGAGTTCCCTAACTCTCCAGTCAGCAGGCCCGCAGTGCCCTTCCCCATGGATTTAGTTCCAGTGTATTCAATCAAACACGACAGTTTACTAGTCGGGTTGTGTGAGGGGAGAAGGTGGATGGAAGCAGCGGCATGATTCATGGTCATAATTCCTTTCATCATTGCAACCTGATGAAACATTATGAGGCGACATTAAAGTGAAACCGCTCTCTGAGGTTCCTATCCCGTGCTAGCCCCCCAAAAGCATTTGCTTATTGCGGGATATAAATACAGGGAAAGGAAATGCGTTCTTTGTTCCTTTTTAAAACTGCACTAATTTTTTTTTTCTGCCACATATGGATGAGGGTCTGACCTCACTTAATCTTTATTGTCCACTTCTTCTGCCTTATGTATATGACAAAAACTCCTGATGACAGCCACTCCATCACCACCTCCTTTATCAATACCAAGTGTGACATATTTTCTCAAGGAAGCAGACCTCTAGGAAGAGGACTATTGTTCCCAAAGTAAATCCTATCACCAAGACTGTCATGTCAAAAACAACTGATTTACCGAGAGGCTGGATTATTCCACCAAACATAGCCATAAAAGTCATTCTGGTAGCTGTGTATGGTCACATTACATTAGTGCTGGACACATGCTGACCACTAAATATAGCATGTCCACAGCTAAGCATATCAGCCTCTCTGTGCAGAGCTGAAATGATATACAGTGTGGATATATAATGGGCTTTCTGCTTCATCATTCTGCTAATTGGGGCTCATGACATCACCACTTTGTCAGATAGTTTTCTTGTAAAGTTGCTGAATAGCGCAACAATATACGTCCATGAGAAGTGACACCTGTTTTTACATAATTGCATTCAGTTGGCATGTATATTAACCAGCTAATTTACGACCACTATTCCTTCCAGTTGAATACTTTATGCTAATAACAACCATAATGCCACTTTGATCTTATAGGAATTAAAAATTCCTGCCTGGGTTGCAAATCATTTTTAACACTTGAAGCAGGTGGGTTAGTTGCAGCAAAAAGTTACTTTTCAAACACTCTGCCGTGATTGCTATCATATTAAGACTAACATCAAGATTACCTATAGTCTAATAAATGTGGGTGAAAGGCCACTCAACAAGCACTGTGTATAAACAAATATGATGTCAAGACATCTTTGTCAATGTTGTTGCATGCTGTCAAGAGTGATCCAATGATTCGCTGAGGTATGACAAGGTCAGGTAACTCAACACCTGCCTTTATGTCCGCCACATTAAAACATGTAGTAAATTAAGCTGTCAATACCGGAAAACTTCGCCAGAGTTAAGTACGGACAGGTAGACAAATGTCTCACTGAAACCCTGAGGTGTTAATAAAAGACAATAAAGTAATGATCTATTACATTCAAAAGTAAACTAAAATAAACAAGACCAAAGGTCTATATAGCAATAAATAAATAGATTGTGTTTTCATGTTGTAGTTGGCTCTCCTGTAGTCTCAGAGCAAATCACATCCAGACAAGATATTAAGAATCATATCTTGCCAAACTACATCAGTTACACATCTACCCACAACAACAAAAATGTGCCATGACACATGGAAAACCACAAATAAGACAAGAAAGTGTTCAAACGGCGGCGAACAACAGGTCAGAAGTTCACTGTGAACTTACTGAATTTTCAAAATTCAACATTCCCAAGCAAAGCTGATATGACTTAGCACATGCTGATACAAATTTACACTCAGCACAGTGTTATGTCCTGTGACAGGCAGCGAGGAGTGTTTCCACCAGAGTGTTAGTGTGTGCGCAAGAGGCAAACTGCTTGGTATGTCAGAAAATACTCTCATTTTACAGGATACTGTAATATTTGTAATTATACGATAATGGGACTAAATTAGGGACATAGTGTTAACTATGTCCCTAATCATATGGGAAAAATACAGCAATGCAATAAAAATCTAAGGGTGGTTGCATCACATCCTATAATTTAAATGCTAAATATCACTTGAGCTAACGGCCCTGATGACCCCCCACTGAACCCAGACAAAACAAGGAATTTTAGTAAATTATGTGTATTGTCAGAAAATTCAGAATTTTTAGAATAGACAGCCAGCTTTACTCAATTTTATAAATTCTGTAACAATCAAAAAATACAAAGCTATTCCAGATATATAATCACCACAAACCAGTAAAGTAGAGGTCATATTGAACTATTCAAGGAGGCGGTGGGCAACTCAAGAAAACTGGCCTGACTTCAGAAGGGTCATAAGACACCATGCTTGGCCTTTTCCAGCCATTGCAGTAATGCAGTCAACCCCTGAGAGACACTTGGGCAGTTGGGGATTTAATATGCATCTATTTCCGATAAGAATTTTCTTTAACCAGATTTAGGGCTCAACAAATACCCTGACAGTGCTCCACACTCCTGCATAGCAAACTGAGACCTTTTGCCCAAAGCAATGAGTCTTGGCAACCAACGAAGATAGCCTGGTCCATCTCTGGGTGATAAAATGATCCTGAGGTTGCTGAAATTTAGGGTGCGCTATCAGATTCAAGGAATACAGTATGTGCCATGGATTATGTAGCCTGATTCAAATTCAAAGGGTGGCCAGTTTAAAGTGCGTATTAAAGTCGTCTTACTTGGGAGGTTGCATTTTAAATTTATGGTCCAAGATAACTAGCTGCACTATGAAATCAGATACACTCTTAAGTAAACATACCTGAAATAACCTATTCGTATTAAGACCATCTGTTGCAGGCAAACAGCTAAATAAACATCATAAAAACAGAAAGGCGGAAAAAGAGAACAGAAGCGGCATGAGCTCCAATTTTTTGTGGAAATTTTCAGCTAATGGCACATAAAGTACAACTTGGCAAACGTTAGACACATTATAAACTGTCTCTCTGTAGATGTGGCCAAGATATTAAAGCAGGATCCTTTCCTTTATGTCCTATTGCATTACATGTAGGGGGCAGGCTGGAGAAACAGCTGTAAAACCATCAGAATCTTTACATAACCAAAAGTGTAATGTGTGCATGAAAAGATGATGTCATATCATCACTGTGGGACACTGAAGAAATACAACTTACTGAGCTTTGAGAATTGTAGAGTATATTCAAATTTGTGCCTTGTTCATAAAACCTTAGATGGTTTGGCTTGGCTTCCATCATGGGACTTTGTGCATTTTTGTAACATCCTCTATAAGAAATTGAAATAAGAAATTGATTGTCTATACCTTTTTACTTCACTGCATTTTGGCAGTTGGCATTCTTTGTGAGCAATTGGACAAATACTTATAGTTAAAACCTTCTCAAGGAGTGTTTAGACCAAATGTGAAGCATCATGCATTTGCGTGAATACAGATGCAAATTTTGAAAAAATTCAACTGATGCGAATATGCGAATGATGCAAATTTTGCATGTTCATGTAATTCGCGACAAGGAAATTCGCAACATTTGCACTGCCTGCTGCAAATTCGCATCTATTCACATTTTTGTATTGACTTTGCATGTAATCACGCCGCATTATAAAGTCACTTCGCGTTTGGTCTCAACACACCTTCATGGTCTTCCCATGTACGCAAATGATGTGGCTCTTAATTTGACGAACATACATTTGTTCTGTGCTGTGGTATGTTTTACTTGTGACCTGCAAATGAAAATTAGCCATAAGCTACCTCAAGAATACATCAGTTGGTAACGCTTATGTTTAACACTGTACATGGTCCCCTACAAATAAAATAAAATAAAATGAAATAAAATAAAATAAAATAAAAATGAATGCATTAATAAATAAATGGTTTGGAAGCCCTTTAATTACCACACAAGTAAGCATGGAAGTGAATCATCAGACATTATCTACAGATGCAAAGACACATGCTGTCAGAAGCAGTATGGAGTCACAGTGGTATGTCGAGTCACATACAATTATATGTCTAATGGACTGTATGTCTCTAATTGTCTTTTTTTCCCCTCTTTTTCTATTTTTCAGCAAAACCGGAGGGGGAGGGTAAGTCATCTCCCTGCAGCAGCGGCCTGCTGACCTTTTGTGTGCTGTACATTATCACATGGTGACTTGATTATAGCTCTCACATTTTCACGTTTGTTCACATATCTGTGTCAACTGGCTATGTCATGCAGAATAGGCTGTGTCCTCTGAGGGTGTGTAATCGGCATGCACCAATTTTTCTTCATGAACTTTATTTTTCTCTGAAGATGGCAGTTTACGTCAAGCCCTTTACGTCAGCATGCTATATGTTGTACAGAAGCATTCTCACCGGTGCTCTCGTTAGTTGTTTACTGAAGCCATTCTCTCAGCTGGCTTTCACTGATGTTCAGTAACAACAGCCAGAGGGAGCACTGGGAAAATAGTTAGTGTGATGTGGCGTCTATGTTTGAGTGTGGCTATGTAATACTAGACTGGATTTTATGTGCTTCACACTTACGACACGTATTTGCTCAGCTGTTGAAGCGAGTTTGAAAATACATATTTCCATCAGGCTATCATGATATTGTTTTTCATTTTCTGTTTCTAATAAATATCCACTAATTTTAGCCGCGGAAGTGCCAGCCGAAGAGGGTGAGGGAAAATGACTTGGTGTGATTCAGTGCATTCATATGGTTAATATATGTGTCAATGAGTGTGTTTGAGTTGATCTGAGTGTTGAAAAATGAATTTGAACTAATCAATCAGGAGATTTGTCTAAATAATCTGGAACAAGTGGTGTTGATACTGATGATCTGTTGAGTATTTGCTGTAAGGGTGCATTTAAAGAAGAGAATAAGTCATTAATTTTATATGACACAACATAAAGCCACTGAAGAGGATAATGCTAAAGGCTAAATAAGAGGCTACTATGTCACTTTGATTCAGTGTGTACTGTATGCATTTCTGTATGGGAGTTTATAGTTTGCTTCACTCATTTTAGCTGAAGCAGCACTTGCAGAGGAGGGTAAGAGTTTTGTTAATCCCATTAGATTTATCAACTGTATTGACAAGAATAACTTGTAGGGTGATATTTTTGCAGTGAGCCTGTCTGCACATCACAGCAGCACATGAAGCCTTTCCATGTTGCTGTTGCCTGTTGATGAAGGCACTAACGTGAATTGACATCATTCCCGTTCTCTTGTTGTTGTTGATGCTGTTGTTGTTGTTGAAGAGACTGTAGCATGTACAGTTGTGGACTGTAAGGAAACATCTGTCTGTATAAAACAACAATGTGAGCTGATGTCAGGCATCCGTGTGGACTTTTGTCTGTGAACACCTGTTGAAATGTGGATGCAGTTTACAAATCTGTGTTTACTTTGTCGTAAAATGATGTGAGTTTACATTTTACTGTGCAGGCATGTTTAAGCGTGAGGGAGCGTCTGTATGCGTTCTGCTATCTTTGCATTTTGATTAATGTTTTGTCCTCGTGGCGCTCCCGAGTTGAATGTTGTCGCAGTCACGTCACATTTCTACATTCAGTCAATAATAACAATAATATTCACATTCATTTGCTCAGCAGAACTGCTGCCAGAAGGTAAGGGGCCTCTTAGTGTCAGGGACTGTAAACTGACTCGTCCAGTATATTAATTATAACACATATAACACATTCAATACACAGAGAGTATTTTTTTTTTTTTCAGTATAATGGCATTCAAGCTCATTTTCATTCATTTTCTATAGATGCACTACCAGCAGATGGAGGTAAGGCGGAGCGCTACACAGGATGTTGAATGTACTGATTTAATGTATCTGTCTCTATAATGCATCTATGTAATGTATTCACAGATATGAGTACATACATGTGGTAGACTGTGTGAAAAGTAGGTGCATGGAGTTTCTCAAGTTTGTTTCAGGTACTCTGCATTATGGTAGCATTTGTTTTTACACTATGCAAGTCTTGTATCCAGTGTTTATGAATAAATATTCTCTGTCAGCATCATCTGACTGCTAACATTGTTATGAAACATAGATACACCATTTCACATTTGAATGCCTTTATGTGCTAGTTATTAATCTGATAGACATAGACTATAATTTATTTTTCAACTAAACCGTGGGTGATTTTTAAAGTATGTGCAACTTGTTTGTTTTATTTACTGTTGTATTTCCACTTACAGTATATAACAATATACTGTATGCCCAAGTGTGGTTTCTACATGTTTTATATATCTTGTCTTTTTATGTTTGGCATGCAATAGTGCGCTGTTCAACCCGGTGATCGTAAGGTGGATTTGGTTTCTATGGATTTTTTTTTTTTTTTTTTTTTTTTTTTTTTTTAAATTTTTAAATCAAATGTGGTGCTGCATGATTTTTCTGATTTCTCCTCGTCCATGTACTGGGATGTTTATTACACTTTACTTGTTTCTACTGGCACTATCATACTGTACATCGTCAAGTGTATGCTTCCTAGCTACTTTTATCAGTCAAGTTTGCTTCCTTGTTCGCAGAATCAGAAGCTGAATGGGATGGTAAGAGAAACAGCAACCGCACTATTGGACAATTTATGTTTTTCCCCCTCCAAGAGCATGGTCTGCGTGTCTTTAACATATTTCACGTTTCAAGTATAATTCTGGTATTGTGTGCTGGTCAGGATGTCACATAATATATAGTGTTCAGTGGACCTTCAAGTGTTCATTTTTTTTTTTTTTTTAAGAAATTGTTTTGATTACTTAAATTTGGACTGAGAGTAAAGCATGGAAAAATGCAGTTATTCAACTGACTTTCAACCTCTTTGATAAATAGGATGTTCAACAATTGAAATTTTTTCGGTAGCTCTTTTCTGGCTGAGCAGCATCTTGAAAACAAAACATCACTGGGTTATGAACGTAACACAGTTCTACTGGCGGTGATATTGCTGAAATAGAATTGCGGCTCTCCTCCAGTCATTCTCTCAGTGTAACCAAAGAGGGACGGTAATCACAAAGGCCTTAAACTTTCATACTCAACAAGCCGTCAGACCAAATTCAAACTGGCAACATGCAAGGCTTCCTCTGTGAACACAACTTAACTTGTGATATCTAATATGTATGCAAGGAAGTCCTGCTTGCCATAGCACTCGCATCATCTACATAACCCCCCTTTCAAAAGCGCTCATTAACCAGCAGTCCAGCTGAGGAGGCTTGCTACATTCTGGTAGTATCCTCAACTGAATAAGCCACACCTCTGGCCTACAGCTCGCCTCAGGCTGCGTCAGAGAGCCCACGAGAAGCTGGCTTGAGTGGCCTAAAGTCTTCAGTATGGTTGACATGTGATGCCCAGACTGGGTACAGTGCATTCACATGTTTCTAAAGGAACAGAGACTAGAGAGTGTGATTACAGACTCTTCATTTGCCACATTTAGTCCAATATAAATTGGCATAAGCTGCATAACATTCACTTTTGACTGAGGCTTTGTCTCACTCACTGTTCTGAGCTATATCTCTGCATTTGGTTGATATAGCATTGACATGACATTGACATATCTTTCTCATTGTAATCCTTCAAGTAACAGGATTTTTTTTTTTTTTTTTTTTTTTTTTTTTTTATATAGGAAAGTCTTTGCCCACTTCTGTGATACCAGCTCTCTTTCGCTTTTGCCCCTCTGGCATTTAAAACAATGAGAGTGGAAACACAGCTGTGGTTAGTGTGTAGCTGCCCTAGAGCAAAAATGGCAGCTGCTGCTGCTAACATACCAAGTAACCTCTGACTTAATGACACTTACAGTTTTCCTTCTAACTCAACATGAGGAAACTGTGAGAAGCTCTCAAGTGAGCTGCAGTAGCCCAAAAAGTCAAAGTTACCCAGTCAAACTTGAAGGTTCAACCCTGCACAGGTATGCAGGACTGTGTCTCCTCTCTTATCTGAACCCCAAAGGCCTTCCAGTGCTATGTTAGTGTTTGGGTGTATATCACAACCAGTGTGGAATTTCTGTGCTCCAGAAACCAACCTCCAAAAAAAAAACAAAAAAAAAAAACATAGTATTTCTTGTTGAGTGGCATTACTGTCAACTCACACTCAGAAAATGTCTGTGGAGCTTGGGCCAGACCAAAGGGCAGACTCAGAAACTCATATATACTGTAAAACCCAAAATGCAAATCCCCCAGTTGTTTGTAAAAAGGGGCATTCAAAACTAATCGCCTATCCTACAGATCCACTGTCACTAAAATGTCACATTGTCAAGAATTCCAGACGATCATCTAATACTCTAGTATTCGAAACATCATCAAATCTAAATTCTTTCCTGCTCTTCTTTGATGTTCTCGGCCCTTAGCTTCTTTGGGATGTTCCACCCAGTCTTGTTGATACTGTTTTTGTTACTGAGGGATGGAAAACACATTAAAAAATAAAAAATAAAATAATAATAATAATAATAATAATAATAACATACCCTGTGGTGTACAGGATGAAGCGCTCCCTGATCCACCACAGTGATCACTTAAACTTTGTTTTGATTTTTGTTGCCTACCATATTTTGATCAGTCCCTAGTCCTGACTCCAGCTTGGTTATTGCCCCACGCTGAGTTTGCAGTCAGCGGGTCTATTAGAGTGGGATTTCTGTGCAGTGTGTGGGAAGTGCTTAACATTGCAAGGCCATTTAAAGCCATACCCATGGGGGTGTTGTGTTCTGTGTAGGGGGATTGCTTATCATAACGTGGCCAACTGCAGACTCTTTTAGGGCATGGAGAGAGACATGCAGCAGCATTGCTAATGAATTTCAACGGGATACTGTTGCTGTTTTCTTGAGAAACTAATCCCAGCAATGAAAGGCCATTTTTTCGAATGTCTTGCAAACTTGTGTATCACTCCTATGGTATCTTAAAGGGATTATTAGAGTAGAAAATGTAGAGTGAAAAAAATCTGCTTTGATACAAAATGTAAATGAAGCTTTTAAAAAGTAATGATAAACAAAATGCCATTTAAGTCCTACTTCAATGGTTTTGAGGCTGCCTGGAGTGCAGGATGGATGGGATTCACATGCTCTGTATGGGGTAAACTAATTGGCTCCTTTGTGACAAGCGCTGCCTGGCAAGATCTGTCCAACAGAAGTAATCAAAGCAATTTCACATAATAATGTGTCCCAAGTCTGGTGATTAAAAATGTAGTAATCAACAAATGTGATTACTTTGTATTTTGATTGATAACAGTTATGATCTTTCATCTATAATAAATAAAAACCCCATGCATTACACTGCGTGCCGTAATCATGTAATAATCCTACAGAATAATAATAATAATTCTATAATGATTCCTCGCTTGCCTTGTTTTACCTCATGTGTTCATTTTGGCTTATGGTACAGTATAACAGACAAGTGTTATACTTCCATATGTTAAATAAGGGAACTTATTTTTGTCAGCTGAGGTAAACCCTGCAGAGGAAGGTAAGGGTGTGCTGAAAGCCCAGGACTCTGATTATCAATCGCATGGGGATGCAGTGATATGAAATGCAATTTGTAAACTTTCTATATGTTGTATGGAGTTGATTCAAAAGTTCAAATGCTGTCCTGAGTGATTATGTTTTATTTCTGAACAGTTGATTGTCTGTGCATTGAAGATCTGATTTTTTTTTTCTTTTTATGTTCAAATAATTTACAAATTAAGTCTTTTAGGCACAGTAATTCTCAGAGATATGAAACCACAATGTATATAGATGTGTACTCTGATGGCTACATCATGACTATAGTTTAAGCTTGAGCTACTGTACAGCTGTAATGTTGAGTGGTGATGTATGGAAATTGACAGGTGCATTCGGTGGAAGTTTTATACTTGACAGACATTTCATTGGCACATTATGGGTTACCTCCTCCTCCTTGGGAATGATACTTTACTGCTACGCTTATATATCACTGGAACATTCACTTGCCTAATGATATGGCAACTCCACACCGCTCTCCTTACATGTCACTGCTTATGTTTTGAGCTGAGAACATGGAGCATTTGATCGAGAGATGAAGTATTGTGAAGTCATTGTCAAAACCTCATAGATATCTGTGTCAGTGCAATGATGTTATTCTCTGTAACATTTTCAGAGTAAAAATAAACTCCAAGACAGGCATGTTATTTTAGGATTTTGGACATATCAGTTACCCCATGAATATGAACAGTTCTGGTGTATTGTTGAAAACTAGAGGAGTGCAATATTATCTTTGATGTCAGGAGGAGAGAAACCACATCATTGTTCCACTGGCAATCAATAACACTGAACAATGACATTGATTTTGTGTAAAAGTGGTGTTTCTTTTTCCGCTCTTAGACCCAAATAATGTTATTGTATTAACCTGTAACACTTCTGGAGCAGAAAACTCACTTCTATTCTTGCACAATGATTGTGAAGCAATACTATGTTCTTAAAGCTGCTTCCTCATTTATGTTAATGGTAAAAGATATTGTCTTATTTATTAACTTTCTGTGTTGAAACAGTGTGTGGATACAGGGTGTTTTTACCAAAAAGCAACACTAGAGGTCACTGATGAGAATTTGAGTAGATGCCATAAGAGGATGATATCACTAAAGGGTATGAAGACAGTTTACATGTTTCGGGAAAGCTGCTATTTTAAGAGATACATATGCATTAATTTACATGCAGTTCTATACAGTATAATGCTATGCAACATTGGTATGCAACAATTGCAATTCCAACGGGAGAGCTGAAATGTGATCTGTCAGCTGTAATAGCTCTGATATAGTGTTGACTAAAGCTAATATTACATGATTTAGTTTAACATTTGTTCATCACGACAAGAAACTGCGGAGGCACGTGAAGCTACAGCTGCTGGAGGAGCAAGATTACATGTTAATGTTGACCCTGTTCACATCGTGTCTCTAGAACTGTTGGAGATTGCAGTTTGGCTTTTCATCCTGGTATTTGATAACGACACTGTGTTTGTTTTGTAAGAGTCTTTGCAGTTAAACTTGCTGTATCTGTCTGTGTGCACACCACCAGCGTCTCAGGAGCAAATACATCCTTCACATCTGCTTGTAAAAAAAAAAAAAAAAAAAAAAAAATGCCTGAATATTTTGTCTTGTCCTTTTGCATTTTGGTTTGTTGTTCACAGTGATGATGCTGAGGTCATTTGCAGGTTCTTTTACGTGAGCTTTGACCTGAATGTGGAGTTAGATTAATCCTTCGAAATCAAGCCCTCAGAATGTGTAAACTATGATTTTTTTTTTTCCCATACTTTCAGGGACGGGGAATACTGAGCTCACTGGGCTCTTTGTGGAGAAGCCCCCAGATAGTGTAGTCGCCATCACAGGTTTGACATGCAAATCTGGACACACAGATAGATAAACATTTGTTTTTCTTTTCTATGAAGAAAAAAAAAATAATGAGATATTTTTTAGACTAAATGACTTGTCTTAGTGGTGATTTTTTACAGCGTAAGTAGACAGATAGATTGATAACTACTGTAAAGCCTAATTACATGATTAGAGTTGGACATGTAGTTCATCTTGTTTGCTTGTTTATTGTGAACGGCAGGGACGGATGTCACTTTCGTTGCCAAGGTTGACTCAAGCACCCTGACAAGGAAGCCCACCATGAAATGGCTGAAGGGCAAGTGGCTTGACCTTGGCAGCAAGGCCGGGAAGCATCTGCAGTTCAAAGAAACCTATGACAGAAATACCAAGGTATGTGCAATGTCGTGGATGTGTGTCTGCATGCATCCACAAGAGAGACATGTTTGACATCTTACACACCGAGTGACCCTGACCCTTTCCCTTTCCAACTAATCTTCCCTTTAGATCTACACTTATGAAATGAAGATCATCAAAGTGGTCCCTGGTGATGCTGGGGGATACAGGTGCGAGGTGACAGCCAAAGACAAGTGTGACAGCAGCACCTTTGAGATCTCTGTTGAGAGTGAGTGAAAGCAGACACTGGCCTGCTGGCACAGCTTCAGGTTTCCAAATGAGCTGTTGTTTTGAAGCGATCCGGCCTTAATGTGCGTTCTCTGCAACTTCTCTGGTTTCAGCTGCACAGCAGGAGGAGCATGAGGATATTTTGTCTGCCTTCAAGAGAGCGTAAGTGCATTGGGGGTTGTGTTTCAGTTTGTCTCAGTGGTGTGTGTGAGTGTGTGCCTGTCTGTGTGGCTGAAAGTGCAAACATATACAGTTCAGGATGTTTTTAAGCCCATATTTTTGAAAAGTGAGCTGTGATATCAGTGTTTGGAGAATTTAGTGTTGTGTCATGAACAGACAATATACCTGATTTTGTTGAGATTGTACTTTATTGTACTGTGTGTTGGGGGTTAGAATCTGACAGCGCTTCTGTTCAACTCAATCCGCTTGTGGCTGATTCGATTTATTAAGAATGTTTTTTGGATTCAAGGTGATTCAAGGTAGAAAACAACAATTACACTAAATGGTTCAATTCAGGACTTCAGACCAAAATTGTATATATTTACAGTATATTCTTAAAATGTGCAGTGATGTTAGACTGTACATTTTCTTCTCAAATGTGAAAATATCAGACAAAAGAATTTCTCACTCATTATTTATTAACAAAAGTTGCAACTCATAAAATTCTGTTAGATCAACAAAATGTTAGATCTTCTTGTTGTGACAAAAAGAATGAATGATTTGAAAATTTCAAAGCATTTCATATTGTTTCAGGCCAAAGCCAGCAACCGCTTCTATTTATTTCTTTTAGCAATCCGTGCAGTTTAATTGGCAGAATCTATGATTGATTTATTGATGCGGTGAATGAGTCATTACATTTCTGTTGCATACACATCTAGGGATGCCGGAGAGGATGAGGGAGATCTGGATTTCAGCGCTTTGCTAAAAGCCACTAAGAGGTGAGAAACTCACTTTTGCTCAGTTGCAAAAGTATCAAGCACCGATGAATCACTCACAGTGTGATTGTTGCTATGTGGAAAGTCTTTCTCGCCTCTCTGTGACATTACCTGTGGATTACATTACCTCCTTTCCTTGACTGACAGGAAGAAGAAACCTGTAGAGGAGAAACCACAGATAGACGTGTGGGAGCTTCTTAAAAGTGCCCATCCCAGCGAGTATGAGAAAATTGCCTTTGAGTATGGCATCACTGACCTGAGGGGCATGCTGAAACGTCTGAAGAAGATGAAAGCTGTGGAGCCGAAGCACAGCGAGGGTAAGTCTGGTTGGGCGAGAGACGAAGGGAGGAGACAAAGTAGAGGATCAGTGGGAGAAACGGGGATCGGAACAGGGAGGTGAGATTTTACAGTACCACAGGGGAGGAGGAGAGGAAGCACATCAGAGGAGGGAGGGGTTGAAAAGCACCAAGATGTGAGAGAGGCAGGAGGGAAGAGGACATGAAAGTGAGAGAGGATGCAGGAGAGGGACGGCTTTTGTTCAGTCGTGAATACCTCCACTCCGATGACTGCTGACTGTCTGCTTGTCCCGTCAGCTTTCCTGAAGAGGCTTGAATCCTGCTACTCAGTGGAGAAAGGAAAGAAGATCGTTTTGACCTGTGAGGTGGTCGATCCCAACGCCCAGGTCAAGTGGCTGAAAAATGGACAGGAGATCAAACCTTCAGCCAAGTAAACACATAAAAGCACAAAACACATGATCTCTTGATGGATCACATGTTAATTAGCATCTTTTTTCATCACTCCAATTTTTTTTCTTTTTTCTTTTCTTTTCTTTTTTTTTTTTTTTTTTTTTTGGCTTGATTAGACAGTAGCATTGGCCTGTATCTTGATCATCATCAAGCTACGACTTGCTCAGGCTTGGGCAGCGCTTTAAATTTAACACGCTAAAATTATCTGTCCCACAACGTCATATTTTCAAATGACGCTGCCATCAGCAGTTTTTATTTATAGGAGGTCATAATTAGCCTTTCAGAGGAGCAAGCATGTCATGCTGCCAAGACATCATATGCTCCATGCAGGAACAACCCTTGGACAAAGACCTCGCTCATATGAAGTTAATGGCCCATAAGTACGAGGATAATTTGAGGATTTTTCTTACTTATTATTACGGCTATTATTTTATATAATAGTGAGGTAGTTCTTTGAACTACTATGGCCTGGCTGACACCTGCAGTGCATGTATGGTTTGACCATAGATCTTAGACAAAACCTGAATATTTCAGAATGAATGAATTAAATTAAACTTAAGTTCAAACTGTTTAAAAATTAAAATGAACTAAATTAAAACTTTATCTAGATAGATATAGATTTGTTTATTCTTTATTCTTCATTTAGATCCCCATCAGCTTCCAGAAAGAGGTCGCTAATCTTCCTGGGGTCCATACACAAACATTAACAATAAAAACAAGCAATAATTAAACATACTGTATCAATAACACAAAAAAGACTAAAACAAGCCAAATGTGAAGATCAGTACATAAGTAAAATAACTGTACATATGAAACAAAAATAGTATCCTCCAATGAAAAACAAAAATTGTCAAATATGCAACAACAAAAGCAAAAATAAAAACAATCAGAGAGTCAGAGACAGAAAACCAACAATATCAATAAGAAATTCATCAGTTTTTAGATAGATAGATAGATAGAAAGATAGATAGATGTTTTGTTTCTATGTCTTGGACCAGTCACTGCAATACTTACAAATGATAAGCCCATCGGGATCAATTTCATCCATATTTTTTTTAGTATACATGAAAAAATGTTGATTATATTCAAGGCTTTTGTACTAAAACCCGTGACCAGACGGAGAAAGTTACACGTTGGTTCTCCGTTTGACCTTTTATCTGTTTGTGACTTTGCAAGGTATGTCATGGAGGCAAATGGCAACATCAGGACGCTCACCATCAATAAGACGACCCTGGCTGACGACGCTGCATACGAGTGTGTGATCGGCGAGGACAAGTGTTTCACAGAGGTGTTTGTCAAAGGTACACCATCTCCTCTCCTTTGACCATTCATCAACAACGCTCATCTGATATGACAGACGAGCTGTAATTACTGACAATTTGTAATCCTCCTGACACGAGCATAACGTTCCTATGGTGAGACGCATAAATTAGTTGCAGGGAAGTTGGACATTTATAAACTTTAATGTCCTGCTGTTCCCATCAGAGCCCCCTGTGACCATTACCAAGCTGATGGATGACTACCACGTCGTTGTGGGAGAGAGAGTGGAGTTTGAGATTGAGGTGTCTGAGGAGGGCGCCCACGTCATGTGGTCAGTAAACATCCCAGTTATTTATTTTTATCTCAGTTAAACTTGGACCCACTTTGGAGAATGGCTTTACTCCTCCTAGGAAGCAAAAATTCCCACAAGTTTGGTGGCCATACCCCTAAATAATTACTATTGTGTATTGTTAGTGTAAACATTTGATTTGATGGCTCGCTGCCTATGCTTTCTCAGGTTCTTTGAGGAGCAAGAACTTCATAGAGATGCACAATCAACAAAGTATCGCTTTAAGAAAGATGGGAAGAAGCACACACTCATCATCCAGGAGGCGACCCTGGAGGACATAGGAATGTACCATGCCTGGACCAATGGAGGGCATACCAAAGGAGAGCTGGAAGTGGAAGGTACTGCACCTCGTCATGCTGAGAAAGATGTTTTTTTTTTTGTTTTTTTTTTAATTCACTTTGTATGGATGTATTTGAGTGTACTGGGAGGCTACAAAACATTTTCACTGCTGCATAATTTGTTACAGGAAAAGAAGATTTGGTTTAATTACAGTTAATTTAATTGTGTGTGTGTGTGTGTGTGTGTGTGTCTGTCTGTCTGTCTGAGAGGGCTGAGGGGGGCAGATTTTTGTTTTGCTTTTCATTTGAAGGGCACAACAATAAACCCTAGATTCAGTCTGTACTCACCCTTCTGATACACCTCTGCTCTAAACTACAGAGAAAAAAAAATAAAGATTGATAAAGTAAATACAAGGCAATAAAAAAGGAAGTGATACACAATAATAACAATTACTAGAAATGATAATAGCAATAAGTTTATGTTGTTTAAGTGAGTGGGTGCAGCCAAGCAGTCAAACTGTTGCAGTTGCAAGGGCCTAATGCCACTGACAGTGTGATGCTAAATTGTGTACAATCCTTAATTTTAATAAATCATATAGTCTCTTATTTAGTGTTGAAATCTTGTTTTTCTTAAATCAAGTAAAAAGAAAAAAAAACGTCCATCTGGATATAAAAAAACTCACTTTTCTATAATAGTTAATCAACTTTTTTCCAGACTTTTTTTTTTTAATCAAGTGTCATTTACTTGATACTAATCTGCCTTATCCTCCTTTGTTTGAACAAATTAATATTCGTTCACTGCAAAATGCCTTAAACAAGTGAAACCTCACTGGAAACAAGAGGGACAATCTCATTCCATTGGGAGATTTTTTTTTTTTTTTTTTTTTAGGAAAAATCAGATTTTACCACTGCATAGGAAATTAAATGATTTGTTAAGATGGAGATTTTGGAGACTGATGGTTTCTCCTGTGGCCTCTGATGTCATATTTAGAGAAGGAGCTGGAGGTGTTGCAGGACATTGCTGATCTGACGGTCAGGGCGACAGATCAGGCCGTGTTCAAGTGTGAGGTGTCTGACGAGAAGGTGACAGGGAAGTGGTTTAAAGACGGCGTGGAGGTCCTGCCAAGTAACCGCATCAAGATGTCTCACATTGGAAGGTGCACATGGAACATTTGTGAAACCAGATCTCCATGTTATGACAAATACGGTTTTCGTTCATTTTCATCATAACTTCTCCTTTGCTTGATTCAGGGTGCATCGACTGGTTATTGATGAGGTGAAGCCAGAAGATGCAGGAGACTACACATTTATTCCTGATGGATATGCTCTGTCACTTTCTGCCAAACTTAACTTCTTGGGTAAGAAAGATGGAATGATTGTAACGATACCATCATGGATTAATTAATCATTATCAGCCTGCATGATATTGCTAACACATCTTTTTTCTCTCAAAACAGAAATCAAGATCGACTATGTGCCTAGACAAGGTAGGTGGCTGTGAAATGCTTCCACACAAAAAAATAGTTAAATCAATTTTTTTTTCTAATGTCTAATCAAGCCGATATCCTTAAAGAGACTTGTGTACCGTCTCTCTCCATTCATGCTCTGTACAATGAAAAGATCCTCCCAAGATCCACTTGGACACCACCGGCAACATGGTCTCCCAAAACACCATCATCGTCGTGGCGGGTAACAAGCTCCGTCTGGACGTGGAGATCACAGGGGAGCCGGCACCCACCGTTGTGTGGTCAAAAGGAGATCAAGTAGGCATACGGCACAGAAAGGGACAGTTCAAAAATATATGCAGTTGTAGAGCACAGACACAGCCTTGTGCTATCAACATCATGTGGCATTTGCAAGACAAAAATAATGCCACAAATTGAAGTAAATGTTCATTATGTTCAATCAAATCTAATGACAAAAAGCCAGCAATAAAACTGCCTGCATCTTGCATCATTGCAGACTCGGCAAAGCTGCTGTCTGAGGTAACATTCTTGTGCTGGTGCACAGCTGATGCACCTGTGATGTATTTTACAGCAACCACACTTCAAAATTTCTTCCAACCTTGTCCAACCATTCCATGAATCTCTCTGTTTTCCTCAAGCAGCTTTTAATTGACTGGTGCAAGAGGGAGACATTTGTACAGAATCTGTCTGTACAAAATCTGGGGACGCGCAGAGGCTGTGCGTCCCCAGACTGGCAGACAAAACATTTTTATTAAGTAGATTTTTTTAGCTTTAGCACTGCACTGACTTTTTCTCCATATTCCCTCTTCAGTCAACTTGGGTGCTGTGCAAAAACTCTTATAATGGCAGGAAAAACACAGTTTTTTTCTGGCTGTGTGCGTGTGTGTGTGTATCTCTGTCCCCAGCCAACCTTACATACTACTGGGCCTATCAGCCTAATATTTTTGTGCAGTTATGACTGTATGATCAAGGATATCTTGTGATTGTGGTGATTCAAAACCTTTAAAAAAACTGTTTTATACCGCAGTTGAGTGCTACAGTAACTCCTCAGCTGTTTTTTTAAGGAGATACGCAGGCGGTGCCTCCATATTTTTTCTTCTTCAAAAAAGGCGGTGGTTTGTCACTGAGTCTGAGCATCGCAGAGGGGGAGATAAACCTGGTGTGATCTGCACTTTACTGCACTCTTCTCTTCTACTTTACATTGTTTTTTCCTCAAGATGAAATCCTAAACTGCACCAACAGATGTAGTGCAGCAGCATTACTTGAGCAGCTACAAAAATGTTGACGAGTCAGTCTGATTTCCTGTTATTAGGCAATCACAGAGAGCACAGGGCGCGTGAGGGTGGAGTCCAGAAAGGATTTGAGCTGCTTCGTCATAGAGGGAGCAGAGAGGGACGATGAGGGCAACTACACCATCTGTGTCACCAACCCTGCTGGAGAGGACAAGGCTGTGCTGTTTATAAAGATCGTAGGTAGGGAAAGACTCTCTTTGGTAAAACAAAACATAAAGCTTGTTTCACATTCAGATTGTTTCAACATGTATTAAATTTTGCTGCTGCGATGTGTTTGCTTTGTATCAGATGTGCCTGACCCCCCTGAGCAAGTCAAGTGCACCTCAGTGGGAGAGGACTGTGCCACCATCACCTGGGAGCCACCCGCATTCGATGGTGGTGCACCAATCAAGGGTAAAGGATGAGTTATTTCTCTGTGTTTTAAACTTCATAAAGCACACTCACGTATGAGGAATCCTATTATTTAAGAATTCTGTGAGTATTAAAAAAAAAAAAAAAAAAAAAAAAAAAGACAGTTCCCTGCCTCCCATGTTCACACTGACTCTGTCTTTCCTCTCATCCTCTCTTTAGGCTATCTCATGGAGAGGAAGAAGAAAGGTTCCTCCAGATGGACAAAGCTCAACTTTGATGTATATGAATCAACCACGTATGAGGCTAAGAGGATGATTGAGGGCGTGCTCTATGAGATGAGGGTGTTTGCTGTCAACAGCATCGGTCTGTCTCAGCCCAGCCTCAACTCCAAACCCTTCATGCCTATCGGTGGGTATCTCAGTCACCTAAGTAAAAAAAATTCTCATCCTCCCTCTATGCATTAAGTTCCCTCAACCATCCTAGTAGATATCATGCCTCTCTTACTCCTTCTCTGACCCTCAGCTCCAACTAGTGAGCCAACTCGACTGGTGGTGCATGATGTGACAGACAGCACATGCACTCTGAAGTGGCTTGCCCCTGAGAGGATAGGAGCTGGAGGCCTGGATGGATATGTTATTGAATACTGCAAGGAAGGAGGTAAAAAAAAAAAAAAAAAAATACTATAATGCTAAGACAACATTTCACTCCCAATGCGATGCACTGAACAGTGAATGTGAAAGAAAGAAAGACTTAAATCCCACTCACTGTGATTTGTTGCATGTCCTTTCATTGTAGACACTGAGTGGGTGGTGGCAAACAAGGAACTGTGTGAGAGGCAGGGCTTCGTGGTGCGTGGCCTCCCTGTGGGGGAGAAGATCAACTTCAGGGTGGTGGCTGTAAACATCGCCGGGCGCAGTCCTCCTGCTACACTGGGGCAGCCCGTCACCATCCGCGAGATCATGGGTGAGTCATCCAGGTGTACCGTGTACCTGCAAGCAGACTTGAGCCAAACGTTGTTGCCAAAATAATTTATGGTTGGCTTTATTGCACATGGATGTCATATTGGTAGAGTTTGCTGCATCAGACAGCACAGACAGTGGATGCCAAAAAGCTTTAGACCCTTAAAGGAAAGTGTTTGAAAGGTGATTTATTATCTTTTGTGTGGCTCACATCTTGTCTGACACTATGGGGATTGTCCTGGTGGAGAAACCTCCTGTCCATCTTCTATACATTATCAGAATCAGAATGACTGGTTTCATGTATTTCCCATTATTACAAGATGTTGGAGAAGGACATAGTAATCATTTTAAAGTGTCAACCAATATGATATGAGTTAGGAAGAGAAACACATTTTTATTTGATGGGATGAGATGATGAGTGCAAGATTGTTCAACATTTTGTGAAGGTTTTATTGGTTGAAATTCTTATTTATGCTTTCTGACACACCATTTAAGATACACTGAAGTGGCAGTTCTTTTTGCGAGGCTTTAAAACTCAAACTATAATACATGTAGAATTAGAGGATGATTAGATCATGATGATGGATTAGCGGAACAGTATCCATTGTATCTCCCATATTAATGAGTTGCCCTCTCCTCCATTAGAGCTGCCCAAGATCCGACTTCCTCGCGAGCTGAGAACCAAATACATCAGGAGAGTGGGCGAGAAGATCAACCTGGTCATCCCCTTCCAGGTTAGAGGCAAACTCTGTCCTCAGCTGCTGACTAAGTACAGTGGCTGTGGGTCTGCTCCACTAATGAAAGCTTGATGATAAGCTGTTAACCTTCATTACAATACATTACATTACCCCATCCCACTTTAGCGAGAACCTCTCTTTGAAAACTCTAACTTTAGGGTAGCATCCCTCTTCTCTGCTGTTTTGCATCAGTATATTTTACAGTGTTGTTTATGTTTGGCAACTACCATAGCAGTAAAGCAGACATTTGGGTGGAAAATACCTGCTGTGCCTTTTATGAGGGCAGGGCAGGGTGTTTTATCTTGTAAAAAAAAAATGCTGCGTCTCGTGGTAAAAATAAGTTAATCAATCATCATCAGTTGTCAGTCATCCATAATTTTTATGAAAGTAGATGTCATTTCTTTCTACACTTTTTGAAACATATTTCTGTTCCGTTTTTTGTGTCTCATAGGGTAAGCCACGCCCTGTTGCAACATGGTACAAGGATGGCCAGCCTGTTGACACCAAGACGATCGGTGTCCGTAACTCCAATGTGGACAGCATCCTTTTCATCCGCTCTGCAGAGAGAGACCATTCTGGAAAATATGAGCTGGTTCTGCAGATTGAGAACATGGAGGACCGGGCTACCATTGAAATAAGGATTGTTGGTGAGGAAAGGCTGCCAAGATTAAGAGCTCAGTTCTGACAGGGACTACTCATCGCATAAAATGCAGGCATTCATGACACAGTGGGGTGCATTTAGATAAAAGCATCTATCAAACAGCAGATGGTAAACATGGTAAAACTGTGGTGGTGGTATTTCCTGGAAGGAAGAAACACCTTAAAGACTTAACCAGTTTTAAAAAAAAACAAACAAAAAAAACAGCTGTTTGTGATGTGCCTGCATTTCTGGGTCCTACTTCTTGTTATCATTTTGTTGACAATGTAACATTAGTGCTTCTGACTTGACCCACCATTTTACACCAGTGTCATTCAATGGTGCACTGGAAAAGACTGTTCTTTTTACCCAAACAGAGAAGCCTGGGCCTCCTATAAAGGTGAGAGTGACAGACGTCTGGGGCTTCAACGCAGCTCTGGAGTGGGATCCTCCCAAGGACAATGGCAACTGTGACATTACCGGTTACACCATCCAGAAGGCAGACAAGAAGACCAAGGTGAGAGGAGGGAGGGAAGGAAGAATTCAAAGTTATGCTGAGATTACCACATATCAAGCCCAGTTTGAGATTAAGGCTTTGTTTATGCTTATATGTACACTGTTGCAGTACTCTGTATTATTCAGTGTCTTCAATTGTGTTCACTTTCTCTCTTCCTCCAGGAGTGGTTCACCGTTTATGAGCACAACAGACGAACAAACTGCACAGCTTCAGATCTGATCATGGGCAATGAGTACATGTTCCGAGTCTACAGCGAAAACCTCTGTGGCCTGAGTGAGGACCCCGGCCTCAGCAAGGACACGGCTGTTATTGCCAAGACAGGTGCGTGTGTGTATGTGTGTGTGTGTGTGTGTGTGTGTGTGTGTGGCCCTGCAGGCCCTGTAAAAGTTTTGACAATCAGTAATTTTCTAAAAAAAAAAAAAAAAAAAAAAAAAAACAAGAAATTGAAAGTCTTGGACATCTGACTAAAAGAGCAAAAACTAAGACTAACTAAACCCCAAACCTCAGGTGATGATGTCACCATCTGTTGTACTTTATGGGTGGTGACATCACCTGCCACCAAAGACTAGGCATCCTACTTTTCACCATCAGAGTTCAACCTTCCCTGAAAAGCCCTAAATGATTTAAGGCTTAGTTAGTCTTTAAAGAGGTGCAGCTACATCACTGATTTAGTTTGGCCAGAAGCAGAACATGGCTGAAAGTTTCAACCCCTAGAGGGCACGGCAGCAAAAGTTTTCTGCTAGTGTTGACTTACTCTTTAAACACTTGTCAAATGGAAAAAGCAGATGGTGCACTTTAAGATTTCTATAATGTTGTCTCAGTCTGGTGAAGAAAGTTGAAAACAGCTTATTTTACCATCTGTGAGTAAATACTATGGACTTTTTTGGTTTGTAATTATCATTGTTTTTGTAATTATCATTGTTCTCATTATCATTGTTTCATGGTTTGTAATTATCATTGTTTTGTAATTATCATTGTTCTCATTATCATTGTTTCATGGTTTGTAATTATCATTGTTTTGTAATTATCATTGTTTCAATGACAGGAATAAAAAAAATCTAGGTAGGCCTATATAACTGTGACATATTTGTTTAAGCATGTACAGCATTTGAAATACAGACTGACACTCACAGTATAACAATGGACACTATATATAATTTCTTAAGTTCGTGGAAGTTAAGCAAAATTTATGGAGAAATCATGGAAAAGTCGTTGAAACCCACAGTTAAAAAAGTGACTGAAAAGTCACACAATGAAATATAGAGAACTCCCAAGATTTTAATAATTATTAGATCAATATATAATCGAAAGATTGGTCACCTGAGTTGTCTGTCTGGCACCTGAGTTTCTCTCTTTGGATGTGCATGCGCCATCTCTGTTGTCTGTAGAAAAGTACACACAGCAAACAACACACACACCATGTTCTCCAGTCTGCTAGTCACACTCATCATATGCTGCACGTGTCGTGTGGAATGACCAACCTCTTGGCATTGATTTATGGTGTTTGAGTAACCTTGGCTTCCCCCTCCTCCCCGCTCTAGGCCTGGTACACAACCGTGCACCCTACAAGGAGATGGATACGACCTGTGTGCCCAAGTTCACACAACCCCTGGTTGACAGGTCTGTGGTGGCTGGTTACAGCACCGCCATCAGCTGCTCCGTCCGAGGCTTCCCCAAGGTACACGTGCATGTCAGTGTAAGCTGAGGTGCAGTGTGGGGCTGGAAACACACTGGCCATGTTTTGCCTTTTGGAACAGATCTGCCCACATTTTCTTTTTAAACAGCACGTTTTTAGCACCAGCCAATTCAGGACAGATTTTGCATGAAAAAAGTTTGAAAAATAATAATAATAAAAAAAAACACTAAACTGCTACCGCTCATTTCAAACTTTCAAATTTGCCCTATCCATCTTAGCCTAAGATCATCTGGATGAAGAACAAGATGATCATTGGCGGAGATCCCAAGTACATTATGCAGAACAACCAGGGGGTGCTGACCCTCAACATCCGCAAGCCAAGCACCTTTGACGGGGGCAAGTACTCCTGCATGGCCGTCAACGAGCTGGGCCAGGCCGAAGTGGAGTGCGTTCTCCAGATCAGACGTAAGGAGGGTTACGGGGTCGAGGGAGGAGAGGGAGGGAAGCTGAGAGAGTTGGGAGAGTGGAAAAGAGGGGAGGGATGAGGAAGGAGCAGCAGTGATGAATAATGAGTACAATAAACTGTCAGTCTCTTGCCAAGGTGTCACTCTGTTATTGTTCTACATTCAGATGATTGTGTAGTTGCTGATACGGATTTTTATACATTGAACATAAAGAACCAGATTTTTAAAAATTGTTGAAGAAGGACATTCAATGTGTTCTAGCACCGCACTATGCTGAATATTGAAGTATAGTGTCAGTAATACATTTACTTCAATAAAACCTGACACAATTCTCTGTCCTGTCGTCCCACAGCTCCCACAGACCCCAGCAAGGAGGGGAAGTAAGAAAATCAACAGCAAGGAATGTCAAACGATATGAGCCAAATTAATAACAATGAATGTCAGTATGTATGCAGTGTCAGGAAAACATTGAATAAAATTTACTCGTGTTGACTACGTGTTGGCTGTAAATAATTCTTTATTCCTTTTGAAATGTGATACCATCTAACAGTACAGTAACAACACAAAAACATATAGTTAAAAATACAGAATTTGTAAGAAATCTTAGAAAAAGTAAGAGTTTGAAAAACCCCACATACCCAGGTAAGACTGAAACTAATAAAAACGTGTACATGCTACATTATTAGCACTATCCTCACAGGTGAGAGGCAGCATTGTTTATGATTGGCACTTGATCTGACACTCCTCTGCACTACACCTCTCTGGAGTAGTGTGCTTTTCTCCTGTGGATTGCCACTCCTATGCTAAGCAACAGCGCCACTGCCAGGAGACCCACAGCCACTGCAAGAGCCGTTATGACGCCTGTGGGAGAGAAAAAAGCTTGTTTAGGTATATATGAATGAGGCAGAGGTTCACTAGAGTATATTCAGTTGGTAGAGTTAGAGAAGCCTTAATGATGCCAATTAATGTCTTGAAATAAAAGCAAAAAAAAAAAAAAAAATCACAAAGCGAAACAATAGGTCATATTTTCAGAGCGACAACTCCCCTACCTGTGCTTGCCCATCTTGGTCTGAGCCCGCACTCCGCCTCCCAGTTCTCTGCCACAACCTCCCTCACCAGCTCAGTGAACATGGACAAAGGGCAGGGGTTCAACCCGTTGCAGCCTGGCACAGGGTTTGGGAAGGGATCGCGCCAGGAGTCATTGCGGTAATACAGCTCCAGAGAATAGGATCTACAGAATTATCAGGATGAACACAATGGGATGACACACATTTCTGCAAAGTGTTATGTAAGTGGCTTTGTATCATGTGCTTAATTGGCCATTGCATTCCTGGATCGCTGCCAGTTTTTCATCCGGGGGAAAAGGAACTTATTTGAATGGCTTCAGAGCAAGAAAACATTGAGAGACTCGGGTGAAATAAATCTGAATAAGGTGTATCCAGGCCATTTGACCTACATACTCGAATATGCAAGGAGAAGAAGTGCATGTAGCAAAGGCAAGCGCTGCTTTACCCATCATACTCCTGGTAGAACTCAAAGAGTTGACAGGCAGCATAAGGAGGAAGAAGGCCATTGTACACATCCAGAGCAGCCTGGAGGGTGATGAGTGTAGAGTCGTGCTGGAGAAACAAACATGTCATATCAAATAGATTAGTCATCGTATACTGAATATTCACAGGATGTGCACATGTACATGTGTATCTGGATGTATAATGCACAAGTAGGGAGACGTGTGAAACAGCAGTTTGCATAATATCTGATAACAGTGTATGTGCCGTGCATGTCTGAGCGTGTTCTCTGTGTACCCAAACGGTAAACTTACAGCTGAGTACATGATGAATTTGAGAGTGCTCCCTTGCTCTACAGCCTTGGAGAAATTCCTCAGGATGGCATTCAGCAGGACCCCTGGTAAATGAACATTGTGTCAACAGCACAAATTAAATTTACCCAGGCACCAACACAAACAATCTGCTTGACCTTATTCAACATCTTGTCTTAGCGCTGTAATCATCTTTGTCCCATTAGCTAATATGTGCTAATATGCTTTTGGGAAACCTGACCCAGCATATTACGTCTGCTGAAGAATAAATAAAGCCTCAGCCAGCAGTCACAACATTCCATACCAAATATCTAACCCTCACAATGTAATACTATTCTTTCAGAGGAGTGCTTTAAATTAATTGCGCCTAATTTGAGTTCTCACCCCCCGAGAGTCTGGCCTTCTCTTTCCGCTTATGACTGAGGATACTGTACATGACCTCGAAAGATGCTATTTTCCTCAGGGTGTCCAGAACTTCTTGGGTGGCCCAGCGTGGGAGAGTCAGGTTGTGGATCCTCTACACAGCAAAATGACACTCATTAGCTTTGCATCACTCTCAGAACCGCATTACACAACACATGAGTCACAACAAAGGGGTCTAAATGGCTGTATTTCATCGTTCCTATTATCCAGGCTATTTTTAGCGCTTGTCTGAAAATAACAGATGCTCATTTTGTGTGTGAATGAGCGCATTCAACCTGACCCAGAAACCACCTATCTCATAATGGTTTAATTATCATTTCAATATGTTGTGCTGTTCATGTCATATGTATAAAGATAATTTCTTACACCCCAACCCCCATCTCTCTGCAGATTTGTTGAAGACAGCAGATTTCTTTCTTTCTTTCTTTCTCTCTCTCTCTCCTTCTCTCTCTCTCTCTCTCTCTCTCTCTCTCTCTCTCTCTGTCTGCCTGTCTGTCTCTCTCTCTCTCTCTGCTATGCAGCTGCTGTCTGTATATGTGATTGAAGCATTTCTAAACTGCATAATAGTGCACTAGGAATATACTGCATACCTGACAGGTCAGAGTGTCGTAGACCCTCCATATTTTTCTGCCAACCAGCCTGGACACGGGGTAGCCGGTGTGGTTGGAAAGTTGTTCCACAAAATACTGCATGTTGAAGAAGTGATTAAACATATTACATTCAACTCTCCACTTTGGCTGATAGTGTTTAAGGCAATACAAAATTTTAATTAACCTTGTTCTAGGTGATATACAACTTGACACAGTGTTCCTGGTTATTTCTGCACATTTTTGTATCATGTCATTCTTTGCATCTCATTTATTGTAATTCAAAGTGGCATACAGGAGCTCATGTTATACTTTATTACTGTGCATTGATGCAGTGATTTTTTCAAAACCTTTGGTTAGGGAAGATGCCAAAAAAAAAGGTGATAGAACCATTTTTAACTTGCAGGTTGTGTGCTTCCACCAGAGGGTGGCAAAATTCAGTGCAGGAGGCCCTTGGCTGACGTCAGGACACCTCCTTAATAGGTAGCACGATGGGACTCAGTTTAATTAAAACCTTTTCATTGTAATTCTCGATCTAATTCAATCCAACCGTTAATTAGCGTCTCTGAGAATGTGAGAGAAATTGCACCGTGCAGCTTTTTTGGAGGCAGTGGAGTCATGGTGCCTGGGAGAATCACTTGAGAGGACATGATGTCTCCAGCATAACTAACAGGTGCACTGCAGGTGATGATGACTTTGGCACTGATAACTGTGAGGTATATAAATTTAGTGTTTTTGCAGAGATGTACATTTTTTTTAGTGTCAGTCAGTGTCACAAATCAGCATACGGGGAAGTAGAGCAGAGGCATCTGAAGGAGGGAGAGGGAAGTAGTATTCTCAGAAATGTTATTCTAATGATACAGGATGACACATCAGAGCTACAAACAAGTGTTCAGAGGATGGCAGTCTATGACACATGGGAAAGTCATGTGTTTCAAAACAAGTTCAGCTGTGAGTACACAGTGTGTGTTGTCGAACAGATGCTGAGGATGACTTATAGTACAGTGTATTGAGGTATTTGTGTCCTTTTGTGGTGTTTCTTACCTGGTGAGCCCTTAGGAATCTCTGGTAGGGCTGGCTCTCAAAGGTCTGCGTCATCAAATCTCTGAATCTTGGGCAGTCTTTGCCCGGGGACTTCAGCAGCTTGAGAAAACCAAAACAAGGGCACAACATCACTGAGAATAAGACACATTTGGGCCGAGTACTGTGGATCCTCTGAGCACAGTTATGTTCATCTGACACTTCAAAAACAGCAGACATTGTAGAGGGCGTTTGGCATGCCAGGTTCACAGCCTCAGTGAAGTCTGACAGCAAGACGGAGCTCCAGAAGGGAACTCAGATTACTCCTACATGGACAAGCTTCCATCCAGCTGTGTAAATGGTTGCTCTGTTAAAGGAAATGTTTTGTGGCACAGCAGCCCACCTTGTCCTGGGCCCTAGGGATGGTGTGCACCGGAATGGGCCGCCATGGTAACTGGGGCATGATGGGAGGTGGGCGTCTGCTCGGGGGGAACATCCCAGCCAGGCAGGCCTCAGCGCTCATCAGAGTCCGATCGTAGTCAGTACTCCGCACGTATAACTATTGGAAACAGGGAGGGGTATTCTTAATTAAAGTGTCATTTCATTATTATTGATTACTGCTACTTTTATTATTGCCACTGTCGTTATGGTTATTTTAACTATATAACTGAACTATTTTAACTGTTTTTCCTTTTCTGTTTTGTCAGTGTTTCATCATTTTTATTACATCTTCATTTTGTTTTCTGATTGTACAGTGTGGTGAGACCTTCCTGGTGATAATGCACTTTAAATAAACACTGATTTGACTTGACTTGAGTTGTACAACACTGTGAAAATATCTATTTTTAAAAAGTTGTTTTGACTCATATTGAGTCTTAAAATCGTGTTTTTCTTAAAACAAGAGAACAAATCTGTCAGTGGGATGCGGTTTGTTTTTCCATGCACCATCCCTGGTTTCATGAGTTTTTCTGGGAATAAATGTGTTGAAACAAGACAGAATGAGGCACATCGGCCCACTAGTATCAAGAAACTGACACTTGATTCAAGAAAACTCTTGGAAACACGTCATTTAGCATTGGAAATAAGTGGCATTATCTCACCGTTCTGGCAGATTCCCCCTTGTTTTAAAACAAACAAGATTTTAACACTGAATATGAGACTAAATGACTTGTTAAGATGGAGATTTCTTGCAGCGCAGGATGGATGAATAGTTGCCTCAAGAGTAGCAGTTAGTAGTAGGATTAATGTGCTTTTTAGAATGAAGAGGCAAAACAAATGCACCCAGCAAAGCAGTAATGTATCATGAGTGAGTTGTAAGGTATTCCGTTAATATGAAGGAGAGGGGAGTCAGAACAGATCCACGTGAATGGGAGAAGGGGAAAAAGAGATCCTCTTTGCTGTGATCTCCTCTGACATCAGCCTTCACTCGTCTATATCTCTCTGTCACCCTGTGTCAGGTTTTCGTACACAGTAAATCGCGCTGATAAGGTTGGATGTTCCTGTGATGTCAAAAGTGCTTCTTTTTTTCCTTTTGTTAAATTAAAACAGGCATGTCAGTGCGGGTGAAAGGTACTGTGCAAGTTGACTGAAACTTGGGCGACAAATTGTCAATGACAAGTACTGAGGAGAGCTGCTATTTTCATGGTAATAGCATGTTATTTAAGAGAGGGAAAGAGAGAGAAAGAGAGAGAAAGAGAGAGACAGGGGACTGAGGAAGAGGATAGGCACAAGGAGAGGAATGGAGCGAAGCTGGGAAGTGGGGGAAGAAAGAGCAATAAGAAGAAAAAGGAAGAGAGACAGTGAGTGGAGACAGGAAAAGAAAGAACGGAAATCACATCTTCATAATGACAAGATGCTGAGCGTGCAGCCCGAGGGCACACCGAACCAACATGCATACAGCAGAGTCTACTGTACATGCAGCCCAGGGGCAGGATTAACCCACATGTTACAGCACATTACAAGGCCACGGCAGTGATATCATCAATATGAGTCATGCTCATTAACGTACGTGGTTACAGCCATTACAGACGGTAATGCCACACATCAACAGCACTTCATTTCAGATGTTTAAGTGAGAGTAGTCAAGAGAGTACGCAAGTAGGCACACAAGGAACTGCGGCAAGTGAAGGCCATAAACAAAGAAAATGATGAAAACAAATATTCACACACACACAACACACATACCCACACAAACACACCTACCTCTTTGTTGTTGTAGTCCTCACTGAGAAAGCGTCCATAGCGCCTCCTCAGAAACCTTCCCAGCTCAAACTGTTGCTTCATCCCCAGCTGAGAGGAAAGTAGGATTCAGATCCTGTTAATATGTGTAAAATCTGGGGCTTTTGCACATCCAGCCGAATAGAATTTTCCTCCATTTGTTGTCAAAGTCAGATTTGACCTATTTAATTAAAACAACACAATTTTCTTCCTCTACTGGCCTCCCAGAGGAAAAAAAAAATGTAACCACAGTAAATTTGCTAATTGCCTGGGTGAGGAACAGTCTTACCGTAGGAGGAAAACTTTAACAAAAAAAAAAAAAAGAAAAAAGAAAAATGCAGGGAATAGGCACTTCATTAAAAATCTCTACAAGAAGTTTTCTTTTTAGGATTTCTTAGAAGTTAATCTCTTTACTGTAACAGATGTTTTCATGATGTATAACTTCCACCACAACTGAAACATAACCGCTTTGATACATCTGAAGCTGCTCTCCCAAGGCGTACAGGCGCTGTAAGGGAGAGAGAATATGAGGTGTGCAAGCTCTTGCCCTCTTTGTGCTGATTCCCACAAAGCACTCTAATGTGCTCATCAGCGAACTTTGATATGAACTTTGATATGATTTCATACCTCACAAGATAACTTTGCATGTGTTTGTCTATGTATAAAGCCCTGCCTGTGTTGTCTACCAAGTCCTGCTAGTCAACAGAATCAAAACATGACAGATATTGGTGTATTCAATAGTGTATTTCACTTACTATCCTATTTCTTATCCTGACACACACAGGAAGATTAACATCAGTATCTAATGTCGTTTTTGTGGGATGCACCTCTGTACCTCTGTTAGCTGTCCAAAGCCCTGAGCCCACACTTCCTCCCCATGCGGATCCCTGGGATACGACTCAATGGGCGATCGATCGCCATGTCGGAACACCTTAAAAGTCATGACAGATAAAGTCGCACAAATTCAGATTGCATGGAGCTTCAACAGCTTTTACATTGTGTATTTGAAGGAAAAAAACATCCTGAGATAAATATGGCATATAGGAACCTGTCATCTTGTACAGTATTTGAGATTATGTCATTTGCATGATGTCATCCACAGCCAAAATCCTGGAGTTGATCCATTATAATTAAGTGGGATTTCAGCTTTTTGAGCACTGACATTACACAACTTGGTTTTACAGGGATATGAACAATTCTGGATCATTCTTGTTAAGCTCACTGGGGTGTAAAAGGCAATCTAGAAAGGAAAGCCAGCAAAGTCAGTCTCTCAGTTCTCTCTCAGTCAGTGTCTCTGTCAGTTGAGATGATTGTTTATATTTACAAAATTAATTATATCTTTATTTTCTTTAATCAGGCAGGTTATGACAAGAAAGTTTTGATTACAGAAATAGCTTTGCCAGATGTCAAAGTTCTCCGCTTAACTCAACTCAACTCAGTTCAAGGAAGAAAAAAACAATGGAGCACACAGATAGAACTCAGGCCCTTTGATGGCCTACCTTCATACTTTGGGTACAGATTTGATCTTCATTCTTTTAATCAACTCGACTCAGTAATTAAAGGTGCATTATACAAAACTGAGGGCTGATTGAAAAAAGGACACAACTGCCAAAAAAATTGGAAAAAGCACATAATTTGTCAGTGAATAATCAGTAATTTGTCAGTTGAGTCTGAAGGGTTCTTATGCAATTTTACATAGTGCAATTAAATTAGATTTAGAAATGAAATAAAAAGACAGAAAAACAAGGACACATGGCCTGATGAGGCAGTTAATAATACCAGCTTACTAACTGATATCGAATAATTAACAGCTGCAGTAAGTGATGGGTAATAAGGTAACTAACAGGTACCCAATGATGTCATTAACAGATAGACATAATAACAGAATCAGTAGCAACGTTACAAACACAATAAAGCAGCATGTAATGCAACTAACAGTAGAGATACATAAAAAATAGATAACAAGAAAGGAATTCAACATCATGTCACAGGGAAAAAAAGGATAATTGTATCCAGTTTTAGGTTGGGTTTTCACTTCAGTCCTTCATCGTCTTTCTCAATCCTTTGTTGAACCTCAGTGTGAAAGGGAGATATGCAAAGAGGTTTATAAAAGGAGCTGTAGTGTCTGCGAGAGATATGCTTGACACTGTTCGAGTTTAGGCTCAAAGTAATCCTTTGTCAAATAATGTGTAAATATAATAATGCTCCCTGAGCAAATAATACAGTGTAATCACTTAAAAAGAGCGAGGCAGCAACATGGCCTCATGTGATCTGAAGTGGCTTCCAGATGAAATCTCAAGTTCTGGCATTGCACATGCTTTTAAACGTTATCAGTACTATTATATCATCATCTAGAAAGTGAATGCCTTCTGTTCCTGGCATAGAAGTTGATATAGACTGAGAAAAAAAAAAACTTGTTGGACTTACAGCTACAACAAACTTCAGCACACGGCATTCAGTCGGAGACAAGCAGAAAAAGAGAAGGAAGAGACATCCGAAAGTTTTCGTGAACTTCCACATCTTTTCAGTTGTCTGTCTGCCTCTGTCACACAGTTCTCCTGCCGACGTGATGGAAATAATGTGAACAAACAAGAAAATCACACCACATGTAATTAGAAGTGATATAAATAAATTTATTCTTACGAACCTTCATTTGAACCAGTATTTTTCATCATAAGATATTGATAGAAAGAACCCAGCCTCAAATTATATGACCTTTCACATCACATAATTTTAACTTTTAAATAGATAATTAATCCTCATGAAACATGTATGTTATGTCATCAGTCCATTTCCAAAGTACCGTAATATTCTCTCCAGAATTGATGTCATCATAAATATTTGGTACATATTTGTGAATTATTCACATGCACAGTGTAATGTATACTGTGTACATGCGAGGAGCTGAAGTGTAACTGCGCCTTGTCAAAACAGATAAACAAACACTGCAGATCACGAAAACGAACAAGCTCACTTACCTTAGCATACTTTGCCACACATTTTGCCGTCTTAGTCAAATGAATGAAGGAGAGCAGCACTCTCAGCTCTGAATCCCATGTCTTCAGCCATACCCAGATGTGATTTGACATTAAGTGCATGTTCCACTAAAGGAGGCAATGCTTTTATAGCCCTCCTACCTGACCTCCCTCCTCTCTCTCTCTCTCTCTACCCAGGGATTTCTGGTCCAAATCTACTTCATCGTCAACCAGAGTCCAAATCACTGTCTCTGCCAATCCCCCCTCTATCCAGTGATATGACAGCCCACCCTGGCAGATACGTTTGAGTCAGCTTTTGATCTTAAGGATGCATGTTTGGCCCCTTGGAGTGAACAACTCCACTTAAGAGCTGCCATCCGACATGCTACAGAGCACTTTAATTTTTACAGTGACACTGACAAACAAACAGCGTAGACGCACCCACCTGGCAATTCTCAAATTGTTCTCCTGTGTGCATAAACACACACACACACCACACACATACACACACACACCACACACACACACAGGCCCAAGGCCACAAACACTCATTATAACTTGCTATGTCATCAGCCATGGGTTTGGCCCCAAAATTACAGGGCCTGAAGTGTTTTCCCTGACTCGGCACACGTGTAAGTATCTGTTAGTATCAAAGCAGCTTTATGGGATACAATGGGATTAGTGCATGCTAAGATTTAAAGCCACTGTACAGAGTTGGCATTATAAATCCATAGATATGATAAGAGCAGTTAAATTTATTTTGTTGGAGGGAGTTATGTATTCATAGGGGAAGCCTGTCTATATATTTACATTTTCAACATCAAATTCAAGAATTGACGGTCATTGATCTAGATAAAGGAGTGCACTCATGTCTGCGCACACACATGCACAGAAACACTCAAACATAGATACACACGCACACAGTCAAATTCAAGGTCATGTCTATTGGTAAGATAGATGGCACGCAGCATTCTCTCTATCTCTCTATCTATCTGTACCACATTTCTCTCTCTCTCTCTCTCTCTCTCTCTCTCTCTCTCCCTCTCACTTTGTCTCTCTCTCTCTCTCACACACACACACACATACACACACACATTCATGGTGGCTGGTACCAGCTAGGTTTAAAAGGCCATACACCTGTACAAATGGGTCAGCACGTCCACCTGTGCTGATCTTCTGCAAAGCAATATACTGTACACACACTCAAGGGCCTGAGTGCAGCAAAAGAAAGTACCACCATATGAGGATGGCAGCCTGAGGACACTTGCACACACATGCACGTATACACGCACACACAGACACACACACACACACACACACACACACACACACAGACACACACAATCTCTACAGAAAATGTCACAACTGATACACACTAGTTCACTGAAGGGTCATGAAACACACATGTACAGACTCACAAGACCACATCTCTCTCTCTCTCCCTCTCTCTCCCTGTCTCTCCCTAGTTTTCTTTCCTCTCCCCCAGTGGCTGTAGTGTTTTTGTCTTTGTTGAAATAATTGCAGTGATTTTCACGACCGTTGTCATGGCAACGTGGAGGTTGATGCATGTTGACAGAATCTGTTGCAGGGCGACCGAGAGACTGAAAATGGGAGATAAGAGGTGGGAGGAGGACTGCATTTGTGTGTGTGTGTGTGTGTGTGTGTGTGAGTGTGTGTGTGTGTGTGTGTGTGTGTGTGTGTGTGTGTGTGTGTGTGTGTGTGTGTGAAAAGGGTGGTTAGGGGGATGGGGGAGGGCAGAAGCTTCAATCCATATGATGAATGGAGATTAGCAGACAGTATGGGACATCTCAGCCTGATACAACAAGGCCCAAAGATCAGGGATGAACAGATATGAGTGTAGAGTGAGAAGAGGAAAGAGAGAGGAGTGATAGATAGAGAGAGGCTAGGGTAAAGAGAGAGAGAGAGAGAGAAAGGGAGAGAGAGAGGGAGGAAAGTGCGGTGCTATTTTAGGCCGGGCGTTGTCATGGAAACAGCAGCCTCACTACAAATGGAGACATCCAGAACACATGGATCGTCAAACAAATGGCGTGCGTAGGGCCCAGTGTGAAGCTGCGCCGTGGCTCCGCGACACCACGCCATCTCAGCCGGACCCCCCAGATCCCCCCCAAAATACACACACGCATCCCCACCCACCCAACACCCAAGCCCCCCAACCCACCCACCCATCCCTCCGGCAGCATCGTTTCATAGAGGCTGAATATCAGTGGTAGGGGAGCTTTTCAAAGTGGGGAGGGGGTTAGTGCTGGGAGTCAGGGGCTAAGTGACAGGCAATGGTGTCCATTCAGGCGGTGACTCACAGCCACTTGCTCTCTGTCTTGTAATTAACAGTCTTTTCGACGCTTCCTTCCCTTCCCTCCTCTCCTCCTCTTGTCTCTCTCTCTTCCTCTCTTCCCCTTCACTCACTGTCTCTCTCTCTCTCTCCCGCTCTCTCCCTCTCTCTCTCTCTGAAGGACGGAGGTATTCCCACATTTCTCCGTTGCTATAGCAACACTGCAGCGAGAACAGGAAAGAGAGGACGCAGGCAGGCAGGCAGGCAGGGAGGAGGAGGAGGAGACGGAGGAGGAGGAGATGGAGAAGTGGAGGGAGAGAGAAGAGGGGGAGGGGTGGAAGCGGCCTGAGATGAGGGGATGTGTGAACAATGCTAATGCTAATGGTAGCAAGAGCAGAACAACCAAGCGATGGCAAATTCTCCTCTCGTCGCATGCCAGGCCCAGGCTCGCATGTCACTCCCACATTTGCATAATTGTCGATGGGAATCTATATGTTCTGTATATTGCTGGGTTATTGATATCTCCTGCAAATGGATACATATATGTCCTCTCTCGTCTCAGCCATTCAACTCCTGTTATCTGTGACATTGGGCAGCTACATAGAACTTTCATCCAATTTAAATTGTTTCGTGAGCATCATTTGGAGAGATATGGAAATATGTAAAAGGCGATTACCAGCTATGTTGGTATTAAGAAGCTTTTAAATGGATATTAACAGGATTGGGGTGCATTTGTCCCCCAGTATGTCCAAATGAGTGCAAACCAATGCAGGTCAAACAGCCCACTTGGCAAGAAGTTATGTGGAGGAAGGCATGGGAAGGCCAGAACTATTTCATATCGATGTCATCATCCTGTTCAATCGGGACAGAATGCAGTCTCATTATGTGTACAGATATTGTAAGGCTGCAGAACAAAGCAGTGCCACATCAATTTTCCAACAAATGAAGATGCGCAGCTAGCTAGCGCCAAAGCCCATGTGGCACGTAACAGAGGAGAGCCCACATCCTCCTCATTCCTCAGTACATGTGTTGGTCTGGTTGACATGTGTAAAAAAACTCAATAAACATCAACCTGGACCAAAATGAATATTCGTTTAATCATGCCACCACATACATGTATAAATGCAAGTGCAGTGTGGGGCCTCGTGGGATAGCCTGCTGCATGTAAACTGTCTCGCTGTCCTCTTTTCTCAATCAATAACTCATCTCTTGACGTCAATATTGTTAGCCCCCATGGGACAAAAATGTCCTTCTTTAGGACAAAAGGAGAATGGGCAAGATGAGTGGAAAAGGGGAGGAGAGAGGGGGAAATAGAGAGGTGAGTTTGTTCTGCCTTCATATCTCATCATGTTGTGCATGATATGTCAGATACCGCAAGGAATCCCCTTGTCTTTTCCTATTCTGTGGTTGCTGTCCCTCGGTAGCCCCCTATATATGCTCATCTCCTCCCAAACACAACAAAGAGACAGAAAAAAAGAGAAGGCAAGTCTTTTCAAATGTTTTGAAGTTAGTCATTTGTGATACTCTACTTCCTGTTTTCCATGTAGAACTGCAAGACCCAGGCTAGGGAACAATTTAACATGTATTATATGGGCTGTATGCAATTTCCCACATCAGTGCATGCATGCCTTCTTTCAGTATTTACCCTGGAAGTCCCAATTCATACATAATGTATTGTGGAAACAAAATATTCATAGGGAAGTAATTCCATTCTTAGGGCCTTCTGTATACTGTAACAAGGAGCCTTGGTGAGATATTTAGGGACAAGCTCCTTGCACTGGTTCTGTATTGGTAACAGCTAACATGGTTAGGATGTATTATAAATGAGCTCATAGCATGCTGATGTATTCGAAAGCTAGAGCTAGCTAGACCTAAGCTACAGTTTGCCAGAGATTCAGCATCAGGAGAGGATATTTTTTACCATTGGACCATTACTGCAAATTAGAGTCTGTATGATAATGAGACTTATTCCATCTAAAGTTTCTGCATTATCAATATTTCATTGACTCGAAGAGGGAAAACGTGACTTTCATCATGCATTTGGTCTTGTGTATGTGTGTCTGTGTTTGTCTGTCTGTCCACAGCTAATCTCACAAAATACTGGGTCTGTCAGCCAAATTTTTTTTGTGCACAGTTATGACTGTATAATGATGATTCAAAATCTTTGAAAAACATTAGTTCTAGCTACTTCCGCTTTCTCTCTTCACTAACTGTCTAGCTTGCTCAACTACTGCTGCTCTCTTCTTCTCTCTATCTTCATATACTGGGTTGCTGCACTGCCCCCTCACTTCATTCACTGTCTACCTCACTCATTTTTGTATCCAATTGTGGCCGTATCTGCTCTGATCGTGGGCGAAAAAATCCATGATGAGTTTATAAAACACACTACTGATGAAGAAAGTCAACCAAGTAACAAAGAGCACATACACAGGAGAAAGACACTGTAAAAAGTGTCAGAGGCTGATGTAAACTGTCATCAAGATGGGGTTAAAGTAGATTAGATAGCCTGATGCTTCATGACTGTAAAAATGACATATGAAACATTTATTTTGACTCATCCTCACAGGTCTGTAGTGTGTGTGTGCACCAGATATCTATCTATCTATCTATATAGATGACTACTAAATGCACCATCTGCACTCCTCCATGTTTAATAATTTTATTTTCTATACAATCAATTAATCAATCAAGAGGGAACCACACTTTAATTTCATTATACAACCTGTTGTATAATGACAAATAAACTTCCTTGTATCCTTGTATCCTTGTATATAGATATATATATTGTATATATATATATATATATATATATATATATATATGTATGTATGTATGTATGTATATATATATACATATGTATATATATATATATATATATATATATATATATATATATATATATATATATATGTATGTATATGTGTGTGTGTGTGTGTGTGTGTGTGTGTGTGTGTGTGTGTGTGTGTGTGTGTGTGTGTGTGTACTCCTGCAATATTTAGGGGAAGTACAGGCACTTTTTTCCAGGTGACATGCCTTGTTGGTCATGTTGAGAGTTGTATCTCCAGAGAGAGACTTCATTTGACGTGAAGAACTGCCTGCGGTTGCCGGTGCTCCTGAAGAGTGCTTGGGGAGTACATTGGATGGTTATATGGGTTATGGGTTATAAGTTATGAGTTAAGAGTTAGGTCTACCAAATGACAACAAAAATAACTTCCTACCTCTGTGAATCCACTCTCTTTGGATTATTAATTGAGATCTTTGGGTGAGAAAAGAAACAATGTTCCCAAATCAGGGCTTCCAAAGCATGTCGCTTAACAAAACTGGGGAAAGATAGAGAAACTAAATATAGACTGAAACAAAAACAAAGTATGTTCAGTATAGTGTGAGAAAGCCCGCTGTGAACACCAGTAGTAAGCTAATAAATCGCCAACATAGTTTCGAGTAATAACACTCAAAAACAGAATTTTTAAACAAAGAGCTGACTATAAATCAAAAGGTTTTTTGTCCCTTTTATGCCTCTTGCACAAATGAAGTCCCGCTGGTTCATTGTCATCTTTTCTCCTCACTTTCCATAATACTTGGAATATTGAGTCCAAGCTGTACCCTAACTATACTGAGTAGTCACCTCTCATATAAACGATGTCTAAATAGGCCACCGAATCTATACTTAGTTTTTTGCTACTACTGCTACCCACACAGCCATACCAAACACACTTGTCTTGTGTAAGCATGTGTTTCTCTCTGCAGCCTCTAAAGTGTGGAGAAAAAGGCTCAACATTTTCATGGTGCCTCAATCAGCAGAGATGCAGCCCACAGACTCTGACACCTCTGCTTCATAGTGGAGTTCATGTTGTGTCAGGTTCCCCACAGACTCTGCAGTCTGTCTGTGGGCCAGGGGAACCAGGGGATTCCCTGGAGAAACACACGGCTGGGAGGTTATTGAATTTGAAGGGAAAAGACAACATAGTGACGAGAAGGAGAGGAGAGCGCAGCCCCAGTAAGATTCTAGAAAATTAATGCACAATAAAGGTGCAAAGGAAGCAGTCTAGGAACAGGGAGAAAGTTCATAGAAATGAGCTTTTCCTCTTTTCATTTTAATCTGTTTAAAAATAACAAGAGGGAAAATACGCTGAGAAACATACCTCCAGTGCACATTGTTGTTTCTTCTGACAAGGGCTGAAAATGTTTTTTTAAATCCCACAACATCTCCCTCGCCATCACATACTGCGTATTCATGCTAAGATCACAGTGTGCTGTAAACGTATTTGCATTCATTTTGCTTTCATCTTTAGTGCATATTTGTGCTAAATATATTCTTTTCTGCTGCATACACGCGCTTCACTCACTTTCATGCCCCCCTGCTTCTTGAGCATTACCATTTTCAGTACCTAAATCTGCCTGGTCTTTCAGTTTGAAAGCCAGACACAGCCAGGAAAAGCGGGAAACACAAGTCGCTTTTGAGCACTCACCATATGTTTGCACTCTATTAAGCAATGAGAAAGAATATAAACTTACAACACACAAATATGGGGAATCTGCTTGAAAATTAGAGTCACCTCAAGGTGTTATGGGGCATTTGGTTTTATGCCTCTCTTTAGCTCTAGGTTATGCTTTTTAGACAACAGTACTTGGCACCACAAGATAGGGCTGCAATGTTGCTGTCGTCTGTTTTGCTATTTCAGTGTGCAGGCCCTTTAACATTATGTCCACCAAGTCTCATGGGGACTGAGATCTCCAGAGACTGAAGTGTACAACCAACTACAATCGCATTCAAGAAAATTAGTTTACATAGCGCCCCTTAAGACATTTAAAATACAATCTGCCTGCTTGTAAGCCCTTAATACTTTATCTAAACATATTATTCAAATTCAGTTATGGTTGCACGCTTGATGCATTTGTTATTACAAGAATCCCTCGAGGTTGCAGTTTTGTGATGCAAGTTGGACTTGTAGTGGGCAGTGGACATCTGTGATAGCCTATACAATTTAAACAAGCACCTCAGGGAAGTTAAAAACTATCGCATTCATAAAATGTGTGGGTATGGTTCAGGACAAAAAACAACACACAGACAATAATAATAAAATATTATTTTGCCAGTGCTTTCAAGACTGAAGTAGTGATTCTACAACATTGATGAGTCTGCTCCCTGCCTTTGTCATCCAGCTTATAAAAATGAATCAGCTCGGAAGTTCATTCTGGTTGCAGATGTCAAGAGATTGCAGTGTCTTATGACAACTGTCTATGTAGATGTTTGCATGTTATATGGCGTGAAGCAGTGCTGCAGCCTTCAGTAGCAGAGCCCACAGTGAGCTGCATTTAGTTATTTTCTATGCATCAAACCTGTTTATTTATCCAGTAAAATGAAAGTAATCTTTTGTGTTCCTTTAATTTATTTGTTGGATTTGCAAAAACACAACACATAATACACAAATAATGAAAAAATGGCACCCTGATAAATGTAAAATTAGCGTAACATAATGTAACGGACAGTTTTATTTAGGTAGTTGCCATATTGTGACAATTACAGGATGCAGTGATGTTTGCTATGCTGATATTGGTGCATTCTACTGCGGACCCTTCTCAGCCAACTAATTTGTAATTAGGATTTCAATCAGCTAAAACTACCAGTCCAATTAGATGTTTTGATTCCTAGTAAATTGTGAGCCCACCTCCAGCACTGCAGCACATTTTCATAAATGTGCATTGGTCTAATAAAACACTAAATCTAAAGTCAGTAAATCCTTTTGCATGATTACATGCAATTACAGGTCAAATAAGTGAGAAAATCTGTTCTACACTGTGAATCAGTTATCCAAAAAATATATGTATATTTATTCGCCTGCAAGACTTTTTTAACTGTGGACCTGAGCATTTGCTGTATTATCATAATCTTTGTCTGGTAAGCCTTTGTCTGGTTTGACATTAACATCACAAGAAAAAAAAATACTCTATTATTATATAATTGTGCACAGAGCACATTAAGTTAAAAGGACCAACAACTGTTGGCTCCTTATACTCATGCTTGCAGGTGTGTGTAGAGAAAAAAAAAAATGAAATAACAAATACAGCATAAACACAATTGTTGTTCAGACATTTTTTTCTTCATTTTGTTTTATAAAATTTCACGCAATAACTTATTTGAAACATCAGCATTTTGAACCTGTTAACTCATTTCTCATTTAGTTAGTAGTGGTGCTCTGTAGGATGAAATCACAACAAAGAACAAAAGTGATATATGTTTCTAATGGCAGAGTAACTCCTTACAGCGGGCGAAAAGTTAAGTCACAGAAGTAGTAAACAGTGAAATAATATACCTCTCAGTCATTGTATGACAGTCATTGAAGTGGAAATACAGCACGTGTTGATTTTGCTATAATTGGATTGAAGAAATACAATCTTCAAAACTCTCAAATTTGCCACATTGTGTACCTGGATTAATGCGTGGAAAAATGACATTTAATGACAGTACATAAAGACCCAAATCGATAATATCACATACTGAGATACAACCAACAACTGGAAAAAAACACAAAATGACATTTTTTATTATTTTGTATTAAAGAAACCTATATTTTTCTAGAGCTTAACACTCTTCTCCCGTTCCTTTTAAAAAGCTTTCAAAACAGGTTCAGGTTCTTTTCATATTGTTTTATCAAACAGAACAGCTTACCTTTAAAGTACCAAAAGGTCAGTCCACCATTTAAATATATCGCACTCCATTTCCTTGTATTGCAATTTGGTGTCTCAGATACAATAATCCATTTCATTTAGGAGTTTTGCTTCCAAAAAACCAAGAAAATGCCATCTGGACTGAAGCATCCATTGTAAGCGAGGGGTGGTGCAGAGGATACACATATGCCAGTACTCCATCTGTGGCCCAACTGCGTCAATCACCACCATATTATACAGTGAGGTACAGTGGTATAGGTACAGTTGCCCACTATGCACATATTCAAAGTCCAGTCTCAAATTTTTTATCTTCAGAAAAGGGCGTGCATGTTTGGAAACATTATGATGCTACCCTCCTTTTGGGCAGCATCAGGGTCTACATCTACGATGGCAGCCACTGCACAGAAATCCCTCTTCTTTGCTCAAAATCCCCCAAATATTCATTAGTAGTAGTAACGATGATAATAGTGACAAATTTGTTGCATGTTATAGATGTTCAGTTAAATGAAAGGAACACTTCTGTGATTAATGATTAAGTGATCAACAACCATGATCAAAAACTGCCACTCTAGTGTTTTGGTGCAGGAAAGAGAATTTGTTACATGTTTAACATGCAGAAATTTCCCTCACACACAACACACTAGCAGGTATCTAATATGCTCTTTGAAATCTGACGACAGAGTTACCAAATGTAGCACATCAAGAGAGCAGCCATATGTTGTGTCTTTAGCCTTCATTTATATTCTAGCTGTGTCTCTGTGGGACTACAATTGAACCCTGCCCACTAGATCTGCCTGTTGGGTCGCAACCCACATTTATTATGTTACCCTGGTTTTGAAAGACATCCACAGCCAATGATACTGATACCAAGTTGAGACAACACACACCAGCATTTTAAACAACCTGAGAGTTGATCAATCAGATTATCTGCCGTTATACAAGTGATATTGTAGCTGCTGATAAACAGACATACTGCAATGCATGGCTTAATTGTTTGGCATCAAACATAATTTCATAAACATGTTCCTTTCATAGAGTGACACTATCATGAGCAACCTCTATGACTGTAGACTCTGTGACTATGGATGCATTTTATCTGATATTATTACTCATAGTATCATCATCCTTACTACCATTGCTCAATGTGAATCCTTTTCCTCCACTGACTGTGGGCTCACTGCTGATAAGAGAGACCATGATAACTCACGTAAAGCAGCTTCTATATATATATGCAGGTCTGAGGGAGAGGTGCAAAAAAAAAAAAAAAAAAAAAAAAAAGCAAAATCACATACAGCATACTGCATTAGAGTTGAAAGCCTTGTTGATACGATCTTGTTGATAATCCTATCTCAGTTCCATTCATCTGGAATCACTGGTTGAGTTTCCAGTTTGTGCTCAATTGCAACAAACATTTCAGGTCCCCCTTGATCCATACAATCTTTTATCCAAAATAGGTCATTCATTCAATGTGTCCCTATTCTCAATCCATTTTGTAAATTGTTCTACAATATTTTTTTTTTTAACCCATTCAAGGAATCACCATGGCAGAAGTGTACTGAAGAATAATTTGGGTGAAAAGTTCTTTCATTAAATATAGGATCAGCTATTTTTGTTGAAAAGCACTCATTGTGCATGACCCGTTGTAGCGCCAGTTGAGCTTCCATAGGAGAATGACTAAAGACCTGTCAGAGCATGTTAACAGAACAGATGGCACCTGTCATTACCGAGATGACTAATGGCTAAACCACAAACCATACATTCAATCTAGGTTTAGCACAGAAACCTGCATAATGTCTCATTCTTTACAAATGTTATGAGGTTGCCATATTGACCCGCCACAACCCAATATATGATTGATTTATTTCACACGTAATGGTACATGGCTAGACAACTGTACACATTATATCAAACTAACAAAAATAAAGAAATACATAGTTGAAACGCAAGAAGCGTAAATGGCATTTAACATATGAAAGTTACACTGTAAAAATGTGGATCTTACAATTGTCATACAACCAGACATTACTATTATTATTATACTGTACATTTCCATTCATTCCAATCATCCAAAAGCTGGATGTCAAATCCCTTCTTTAAATGCTGCTGTAGATAGATAGATGTCTAATCATCCTGATGACAGCATTTTATGGCATGACCATGGTAACCATGAGCAAAGAGGTCATATCAAATTCCTATCTAAAAGCAAGTATCTGGCTACTGATCTGATTCAAATAACACATTGTCAACACTTTATTTTACCCATACAGGTCTTTGCATTGGATTACCTTACCGTGTTTGTGGAACATCATTTTACCATTATTTGATGCTGGCATTTAAGTATCAGAGCTGTCAATTCAAATACCAAGTAGCTGGCTTTTACAAAATACATAATATACTCTCAGAACACAAAAGTTTGTAATGATTACTATTGAAGCAACAGACAAAAGTTTGTCAAACAGAGATTTGCATTTACTGTTCTACAACCTAAATGGAGTTTATGTCACTAAGCCAATTCAAAGATTCACAATGAGTGTTGCAATTGAGCCCTTATGTTTCTGAGAAGTAGCCAAACTCAAAACATGTTTCATATAACCAACCTCCACAATCACCGCCCCTGATTATTCACAAAGAAACAAACTATACCAGCTTATACATCCACCCCAAAATATCTCTGCATTGGAGTCTGCAATGTTACATATTTAAATGAAAATATATTTATATAATTTGTGGATTTTTCACAGTAGTTTGTACTGCACTGTACCTTTTTGTCCTTCTATTTCTGCCTACATATTTGTCACCTTGAGGGAGTCTATTGAGTCACTTGAGAGAGAGTGTGTCTTGTTTTTTGTGTGGAAGAAAAATGTCACTTGAATTTTGATCTGTAACATCTCCGATCTTCAATGTGGTAAGTGCTGTGCATGTCTTTCATCTCGGCTGGCCAACAACGATTTGGGGATTGAGAACTCTGAAAGGCTATTTTTTCTCTATGAGAATACAGCTTGTAGAAACTGCAAGAAACATTTGCTTTGGCACAGATTTACATTGTAGTAATGTCCATTCCTTTATCTCCATGGCCATGATCATTACTACAAACACAAGTGGCCCATTGTGGTAATCCTTGGCTCAGTACACTGTCACTGACCAGTCTATGTGTTTGTGTATTGCCGTGTCAGTCTATCCTCTCTCCTGGTGTAATGTCAATGCACTCTAGTGTCTAATCGTTCCGCACATAAACTCAACATCAATCCCCTCTCTGTCTCCGACTCTTGCTCACTCTCTCTCTGCACTCTCACTTTGTTTTTAGATCTGAGTCTCTTGGACGTTTTCCTTCGAGCTCCCCTTGAAGAGAAGAGGCTCCATTTGGGGATTCTGGTTCTGGCCCATGAAACCCTTGATCGATCCATGTAATCCCATGGTAGGCATGGGGAGGGACATCGGCAGTGGTGGAGACACAGAACTGGGATTAGTGTTGGTGCCATTGCCAGATGTAGTTAGCAAATTGGATGTGGAGATTGGAACTGAAGTACAGGAGATGGGGATTTCCTGGCCTTGCTGGTTGTTCTTGTTATTGAGGATGCCTCCTGGTCCCATTCCTTCAGTGCCAATACTAAGACCCATCACATTGTTGTTGAAATGATGGGTCTTGTAGTAGTGGTTGAGATTATCTGATCGGCCAATGTTAGGCAGGTTGACTATTTCTGGATGATGTATCCTTAGGGTACCTTCTCCACCACTGCCAGAATTGATGGTTGATCCACCTGAGATTCCACTTCCTGCCCCGGCTCCAATCTCATCTTCTACATTGATGATTTCAATGGCTCGGGCAGGGCCGTGGTGCTTGTGTAGCTGGTGCTGCTTTCGAAGCTTATAGAACACCACCAACATTACAGCCGCCATAAAAGTAATGGCCACAAAACAACCAATGATGATCTTTGTGGTTTTCATTACATCATCTAGGCCCGGAATGTTAGTTACATCCATTATGGATACAGTCACTGCCTTTTCAGTGGCTCTATTGGCTCGTGGGGACAGTGAGGAAAGAGATGAGAGAGAGGGTGATATGGTGATACCAGGTCGGCCTTCCAACACCCCTCCTTGAACAGTAGGACCAGGAAATTCTATGAAAGTCTCATTAATATACTGTCTTGCTGAATTCTCCTCTTGCACTGTTTCCACAGTTTCCACAGTGACAGTAGTGAAATAACTGTAGCTGTTGCTAGGGTCTGAGGCAGACACATTGAGCACAGCTGTTGCGGTGGTATTTCCAGCAGAGTTGGTTACCATGCAAGTGTATTGGCCAGTGTCTTGCACAGTAACATTGGTGAAGTTCAGTGTTCCGTCGTGAAGCACTGAGATCCTAACTCGGTATGACCCATGGGTCATCAGAGTGCCGTTTGGAGTGAGCCAGTTCACGGAGGTCATGGAGGTTCCAGTGCGGCATTTCAGCTCAGCAGCCATGCCCTCAGTGACATTGAGGTCAGTGGGTGGCTCCACAATCACTGGGGCATAGCAGGTGAAGTGGCTCTGGTCCAGTTCCCCAATGTACCTGCCCTTTAAACCTGGAGGTGCATGACAGCGAGCACAACATGTGGTGTTGCTGGGCACCGTCTCCTTCAGCCACCAGCTGAGCCACAGAACATCGCAGTTGCACACCCAGGGGTTATGGTTGAGATGCACCCTCTCTAACTGGTGCAAAGGGGTGAAGAGGTCATGAGGCAGTGAGTGCAGGGAATTATGGGAGAGGTTAAGCTCCTCCAGGTTTTTGAGGTCATCGAAGGCATTGCGTTCAATGACTGACACCCTAGAATGCATTAGCCACAGCTTGCGAAGAGATACCAGGCCCTGGAAGGATCCAGGTCGCACTATCCCCAGCTGATTCCCTGACAGCTCCAGCTCCTCTAGTCGCACCAGTGGTGTGAGGTTGGGGATATCCTTCAAGCCACACATGCCCAGGTTCAAGAAACGCAAGTTGACCAGACCTTCAAAGGCAGCCTCTGAGATGAAATCCAGCTTCCTGAGTTCCCCTAGATCGAGACGACGCAAAGAGGGAACACGGTGAAAGGCAAAGGCCGGCAGCGTCTCGATGGGGTTGTTTCGTAGCCATAGCTCCCGCAGCTTACTGAGGTACTCAAAAGCTTGTGATGGTACCACTGTGAGACGGTTGTCAAAAAGCTCCAGTGTGTTGAGGTTGGGAAGGCCATTAAAAGCTCCCACCTCAATCTGCCGGATGTGGTTCTTGGAGAGCTGAAGGATTTCCAAATGCCGCAGGTGCTTAAATGTGTCAGACTTGATCACCTGGGGTGGGCAAAAAAAAAAGAAAAAAAAAAAAGAGGCACATTGTAACATATCAGATTTATTCATATACAAACATATTCCTTCACTGTGAAAGTATTTCCTATTTTTAGAAGCCATATTTACCTGAATGGAGTTCTCTTGTAGATTGAGGTATCTTGTGTTCTCTGAAATACTGTCTGGGACTTGCTCCAAGCTCTTCCTTGTACAAATCACACGGCTCGCCTGATTGGAGCAGGTACAGGGGGTGGGGCATGGGGGTGCTGCCTCTGTCAGCTGAGGTCCATGGTTGTGAAACCACAACAAAAGCTGGACCAACCAGAGGAGGGGGGAAGGGGTACAGGGGTTGGTCACCATGACAACACGCATGGCAACTGAGTCATGACCCACCCCTATTTCTATGATGTTGATAAGTCACCTCCAGACAAGGAAATTCAAGTGCTTATCTTGACTTTCATATTTTACACTCTTATTCTTGTTTTTTTTTCTCTTTCAAGCAGTCACTTTAAAAACTGAATGAAAGAGTATAATATTATATTTAATACACTATTTAACATTAATCAATTCTTATTTTACTTTGCTCATGTTTGTCTGACTATCAAACACCTTTTATTTTTCAGCACGTCATTTTAGGGAACTGCATATTTTTAGTTCCCATGACAATTATCAGAATAGAAAACAAATTTTGGAGAGAATTTGCTCTTGAAAGTAGTGTCTCTGTAGAGGCTGATGCTCCTCACTGTAAGGAAGAGAGAGAGAGGAGAGAGAGAGAGAGAGAAAGCGAGAGAGAGAGAGAGAAAAGAGAGAGAAGGAGGGGGTCAAATAAGTGCACCGTGCAGCAGCTTTAAGATAAACATGCAAGTATTCTTGAATTTCAACCTCAAAACATCTCATTGTGCTGTTGTCATGTGAGCACATATATGCTGGATTATATGAAAAGCTGGGCTGGGGGTTCTGGTAAAGCTAAAGCCATGGCTCTCAGATCATGGCCTGCAGTCTAACTGGTGAGTCAGCTGCCATTTTCTTCATAGGTTGAAGTTAACATCTGGGTCACGGATTGAAATGGCCACAAAATTCTTAAAGCTCAAGCTGGGTCACAAGAGCAGGAGCAAACCTATTAGGATGACAGTGATATAAATTTAGTTTGGAGTCTCATCTTATACTGTACGATATTTAAATAGCACTTGTCAGATACATGTATATAGTGTTATTATGTCATGTCTCAAAGAAGACAAATTTGTGTTAAAAAGACATGGCAAATTTCTGTTTTGAGACAAAATGCTAATGAAAATCATCTGGGCTTAACTAATGAACTTTGAGATACAGAGATTATAGTAATCCATCATAAGGCTGAGGAACAGCATTACAACTAAGCAACCAAAGGTGTTGTTCATTATTTCATCTTTAAGATACAAAAGGACACCATTTAACCACTGAAATGTTGCTGCAAATGTATATATTGCCATGTGTCAGTAAGCAAAGGAAAATCACAGAGAGATTCCTAGTCACTAAGTTAATGAATCAAAGATGAAAACAACAACTAAAATTTGAACATTAAGATGAGGGTGGAAAATTCTGCAGTCTATAAATAGAACTTGGATATTTAGGTTTTTCAAATGGGAATATGTCTTCGGTTGAGAGAGAACTACACACATCCAGAAGCAGAAATGGCTGCAAGCATCAGCAGACTCACTAAATTTAGAAATGGTTAGGCTGTTTCCCTTGTAATGACTACACCAAAGAGAAAGTGTTCATTGTTTTCTCAAACATGTTGTTTTCTACCTTATAAGACTCTTCCAGTCACAAGCCTGTGCCATCTGTTCAAAACAAACAGGAAGATCTTTGTCAATTAGTCTTGTCCATTATGTTAACATTCTCTGATGTCATTTTTATGGGAAAACTTTTGGTTGGATTTCTTTAACAATTTTATTCTGTAATAAACACAGTATTTTAAAAGGTTTTCTGCCAGCCCTTAGCATCCCCTCTCCTATGCAGCGACGATGCATGCGCTCCTAGAAACACGGTTGCTGTGGCAACCTGCTCACTCACCATCTTGTGTTTCACTGTCCAGTGCCCTATTCCACATTACTGTGTTTAGCTGAGCTTTATGAACATTTGTTCTTCTAAACCAATCAGCAACACCTTTTGGGGCAATATTACTAAATTTCATTAAAACATTACATAGGTTCCCTTAAATGCCTTTTATGTTAAGATAGAAATTGTGGCTTAAAATCAGTTGTCTTTTCCTCAATAGATGCCTATGACAGGACCAGAAACTGAATTTTGAAAATGAGACAGAATACAGTAACATACATAAAGTTGTCAGTGAGATTTGTTTTACAGCAAATATACATGGCACACAGCACACAAGTTCAGGGAATGTGAAAATTGCACACTAAGCTTGAATCTTGGCCTTCACTATCACAACAAAGGCAACAAATGTGCCATGAATCTTAATATCTACAAGGTCTGAGGATTAGGTCAACATCAGTCTTTATTAAAACATAGCTCTGAGAACTCTTAAAGCAGCCATTAAGAAAGCTCATAAGGGAGTGCATGCTAAAAATAGACTTTTGAGTTGCTCTACTCCACACATCCTACAAACACTCTCCCTCTCCAACACCCACACATGCACAAACACACACAATCACACATCTCTATCCTCAACCATCCTGTAACTGTAACAAAGAAGAAACAACACCATGTCAAACTTGGATAAAATAACCAGAAAAACACAGACCCATAAATGCAAATGTGAAACCTAAAGGTTGTGTGTCCACTTTGCAGTATTCCTCATTATGGTGTTCCACATTGTTGTCCTTCCTTGAAGAGTCCCCTTCTCATCCCTATCTGCTGGGTAATTACACAATCCATAAATTTAACTGTGTTGAAAAAATGATTCTATCTCTGTTGCAGACTTCAGAGTAGCGTCTCTGTGAAAGTTTATGATCCAGAATCTTGGTTTGATAGAATGATTAGCCCTTCAAAATAATGACCCGTGGAAGTGGCAAAACACCACAACAATCATTGACAAGACTTGGTCACCCAACGATATTAAAACTGAGAGATTTGTTTTAGATGGACAGTGAAAACCCTAGTATACAAGATGGAAAACTCTGTCAAAGTTTACATCTTTATTACCTAGTCGACCTAGTGGGAAACAGGACATGAAGACAACAGCCTATCACAGCCTGCCCTTAACTTTTTTTTTTCCCGCGGCAGTAATATTTATAGGGCTGTCAATACATAAACAAGATGCAGCCTAGCCTTCACCTCCCCTCTGGCAAAAATTGGGCAATCATCAAGTTCATCTTCTCATGGAGAGAGTTGGGTGGAGGGTCAGGGTGGTCTGGCTGCGTCCCCTGTCAGACCCTATTGGCCAACAAAAGGAAATACTAAATATCAGAACTTGAAGAAGAACACATAACTTGGAGGAAACTAAATAATACAGAGAACATAAACCAGACAATGACTTTGGAGCAGCAGACCTCCCAGGACCTGACCTAAGGTCTGCATGGAGCAAATAAACTGGCTCAACAACACATTGTTTCACCTTTTCCACCTCTCCAGTTGGCTGCCTAGATGTTGCTTCGCCACTCATCTCCCCTGCAATGCTCAGAAATTGGCTGATTGGAAGTCCATGTTTCATCCCCACAAACCACAGGATGCATGGGACAAGGCAACACCCCTCCAATATCCTGGGCACTGTTTGGGTGGTGCTCTCTGCACACTGTCGTCTATGACCCTTAACCCCAAAGAATGATTTTCAATTAATTACTTTGGAGCTGAAGATTCAAGTCAGTGTCAATAATTGCAAAAAACATCAAATCTTTAATTTCACCATGTTATCATTCTCAAAAATAATTACATGGTGAACTCGCACAGAAATAAATATTGCAGTGTTGTATTCAGCACAGTTACAGGTGCTTGACTGTTACATTGCAGGTTTTAATATGTGTGATACTTGTGAAACTGGATGTCTTTTCTTTTCTTTTCCTGTCCTCTTAATTTCACCTACACCTTTCCCATCAAGCAAAAGCTTTTGCCATTAACTTTTCCATTGCATTTATTTTTCAAAGTGGCCTACCTCCAATGAGGGAATCAAATCTGTCCACTGAACTTTATCTTTTCATTTTTTATGACACAAACATACTTGGTTTAGACAGTACAAAACAATATCATTATGTATGACTGCGATGAGACCTTGAATCTGCAGACAGGCTGCCTGTTGCCTTGACCCCTCAGCCTCAAAATCTCCCCACCATATGACAGCAAAAGAGCAATGATACACCCCGTTTATGCCGCTTTTATTTTTCAATATAGTCTATATATATTTCTGCATCACCTGTGGCCCCCATCATCGATAATCAATGTGCATCATGTGTTTTCTTTGCAGCTAGGTTCACTGCATAATTGAAATGTATGCTTTTTCTCACCAATTTCACTCAAACGTTTTTTTTTTTCTCTTTTCTTCATCTTGGTCATTTTCTCATGTCAAGAGCAGATTGCAACCATGTAGATATTGATTACTCAATCAGGCCTGAGAGAGAGCGCTCAGTCGTGAAAAGACAAATTAGCTGTGAGCTGCTGACCAATTGCGACAAACCAATCACATCGTCGTAATCGCCTGGTTTTGTCAATGCCTTTTTTCTTTCTCCACAACACTTTCATTATGGGGTATGTCGAGGCAAATAAATAAATAAATAAATAAAGGATTAAAAAAATGTTGATTTAGATAAACAGTGTAGCTCTGAGCTGTGGGACGTTTCCTGTAGCTTACACAAGGCCCAATTAGAGCTGATGTATTTACAGCTGGTCTAGATGAACACAAAGCGACACAGGTGCAGCAGGGCTAACATCATCTACTGTAACTATGACAACACTAAATTGATTCAGGACGTGGGAATCGGGGTAAGATGGGACGCATTTCACCAGTATAGTAGCAACCACTGCTGTTAGAGAGAGGAGGGGATAAAAACAATAATAATGATAATTGCTCCACTTCCAATTAATGACAAGTTACATATTTTCTGGTTTCTCAGATACTGGTGGGAATACAAAGTGATGCCTAACAATTCTTTCAGCAGTCACAACCTCTCATCTGCAATCTCTCCTCATCATAGCCTCTAGCATAATATCTAGCATATATTCAGTAATAACAGAATGGCCTTATTCATCTATGCAGCTGCACTCACTACGGCGCACCTTCTCTGGAACGCAATTGAAATTCTGAATAGGCCTAATTCTGCACATGCTGCATTACAAAATGGCTTGCATCCATTCTCTCTTCAGGGTAATGACAATATGACTGCACCCAAAAAATAATGCATATAGCCTCAATCTTTCTTGTTAAACAGTGTCTGTGGAAATGTGGAATCATTATGCTTACATAAGAAACCATATTATTTCATGACATTTGCAGGGACTATCATGTAAATTCAACTGGCACCGATGCATTGGATTTTTTTTCCTCCACTATTTTTCTTCAAGTGTTACATACATCTTTGCAGTCTCGGCACATCCCACTATGGAAACATCCTTATCTAGTGACTGATTTCAGCATCTGAGCAGATGAGAGATAAGAAATGCAATAATTACGCCGGCCATTTCAGTCCCTTCTACCTGTAGTACATCCAATAAACACGTACCTTAATGTCTCAGCGGCTGCGGCGTGAGGTCGATGTTTTCTCTCCTCTCGTTCCCTCTCCTTTCGTCAGTTTTCCAACCTCGCAATCTATCTCTCCTTTTCTCTTCCCTAAATTGATTCGCTCGTTTCCACGGCTGTGAGCTGGCTCTTGTTCTTGTATTCCGCAGCGCCAACGCAACGCGGGGGGCTACAGTGATGGCAGGTTAAAGACGAACACAATCCACACACACGGGCGAATACAGAGATCAGATTTATGGTATCGGAGGATATGATGTTATTATTTTCATCACACTCAGGAACGAGGTCTAGGACGAATGCATCCGAGCGCCTTCTCATCCTTGGAGACGAGCGCAAGCAGCAAACGCGACGGCGCCCGCTGGGCAGAGCATTTTGCGTCCAGCATAAGCGGCTCTTTACGCACATTCCGTATGTTTCAGTCTGAATCCCACTAAGACAGCATTAGCAGAATAGATGGAGGACCAGCGGTTCATGGATGTACCCAAGTTCATCAGATGCTTTGAATGACTGAGTTTTACGCCCAGGGTTATGTAGAAGTCATATGTTTTACTATAGGCGAATGCGTGCGTTTGTTTTTTGTCTTAGGTTTATAGGCTTGGTGTGTGATTCGGTCCATATCAGTGGTGCAACATAAGCTCCAGGCATGTAATGAGCGTGTGGTCACAGAGCATATTCATTAATATGACTCAGCAGCACTCCATGATCAGCTGAATGAATTGAGTCAGATTGTTGTTGTTAGTGGGGTTTCAGGCGGGTTTGCATTGATTTTGGTGAGTTTTCACAGGGGCAGTCCATCTGTTACAACCACATAGCCTAACAGAGAGCCACACCTGAGGCCAACAGGCCAAAAAAAAAATCTGCTGTAGGAAATATTTCTATCCACTATGATATTAATTTTGAGGTGTAACTTGATCACTAACTGTGCATATTGCCAGTAATTGCTCAGTGCTAGCATTGGCATTTTGGTAATGACCAAATCTGGCAAACTAATGAGGCCTGTTTTCTGCAGACTGTGCACTGATATGATTATTTGCTTTTTCACTGAGCGGTTTTCAGTGGTGGATTTAGCCGTCATCATAACTTGTTCTCTACATTATCCAGACTTAAAGAGCAAGCCATCTGCAGCCCTGCAAGGTTTGTGTGCCACCAGACACCCCAAACCTCAAATATTCCCCAAAACCTGCAAATGTGCTCAAGAAATACTTAGCGAACAGGTTCCAGGGTTCAAAGCTTGCAGACTGCTCTACACTTCTAATTAGTGAATTGGAAACAATGCCAGCAATATATTAGCCAATAAAAATAGCATTAGTCGGTAAAGATGCCCATCTTCTCTCCAAAGGGCCTTCCCATATCGATCTTTGTTATCATGTGTATGTCCACGTGTGTCTACTTTAGCTCCCCTTTGTTGTCAGTTTGCTCTTTACGTTGGTAGTTAAGTCACTCTGTGTCAAAATTTGCAAAAAAAAATGAGACTGAACCCTTGTAGCAGTGTCTTAAGCACTGAAAATTAGTTCACAAGGGAAAAAAAGATGTTCAATTCTTCCTCACTCTATCTCAGCTCATACTAAAGGTCAAAGGACAGAACAGACCAGTTATGGTTCACAAAGACCCCCGAGATATATACTTTCTCTCCGCACTGTCTCTCTCCTTCATTCCTTCATCCTCTCCCTCGCTCCTCGGCTCCTCCCCTCCCTCTCCGTGAATGCCGTAGTGAGCATTGTTCACAACCACTAGCTTTTGCTGAAAGCCGCACAGCAATGAGGTCTCTGTGCCTTTTGCCTCTCTCTTCCTCTCCCCTCCCCCCTCCTCCGCCTCCCTCTCCCCCCACCCCTCTACCTCTCTCCTTCCCTCTCTTTCTCCCTCTCTCTCTCTCTCTCTCTCTCCCTCTATTAAATTTCCAGTCACACAGTGGTGCAGAGGATATTCCCTCTTTTCCCTCTTCCCTTGCTCCCTCTCATTCCCTCTCACTCATGATGAAATCTTAGCCCACATCCAGACTCTCTCCCGTCCTGGCTCCCTTTCAATGCTTTCTCTTGCTCTCTTCTTCCCTCTGTACATCTTTTTTGCCTTCCAACCCCCGCGCCATTTAAAATGATTCCACGCCGCCCATGCCAAACCCACCCAGTGCCTCTGCTATCCTTCCCCCTCTTTCCACACTATGTCCTCACTGTGTCATTGCACATTGCATCTGATATCCCCCCTTATGCATCTATGCCACGTACGTGTGTATGCATGCACCCTTAAGTGTATATGTGTGTGTGTGTGGGAGTGATAGAGAGAGGGAAGGGAGGAGGGAGGGGGACATGTATTTGTGCACAGTAAATGAACAAACACTCATCGCTGTATTGCTTGTGTCATCAGTACGGGAAGGCTCTTCGAGTAGAAATACAGCGGAGGGCACTAATCCCACTATCGAGAGAAGGAGTGCACAGCATTTCCAATACAACCCAAACCCCATAAACTCTTAATGCTGTGTTAGGAGCCACAGGGGAGGAGAAAGGGAGGGAGATGAGGATTTGGCAGCGACATGCTATTGCCAAGACATATGTGGCATGCTGATAGCACTGGAGAGGTGCAGCTCACACTGTGAAGAAGGGAGGGGTGCTGATACACATCCATCATTTCCATCGTTTCGGGATATTGGATACAGGCCTCACCAGGCTGGTAGTGGGTGGTTGAGTCATCGTAAAAAAGTTCAAAGCAATGATTAAGAATATGGGTGATATTTGTTGCAGTGGCGCTGATCTTAGATTTGGGTAAAGAGAATTAGTGATCTGTTTGATGGCCTCGGGCATCCAATGGGGCTTGTGAACAAAACTATATTTTTTTGTGGTTATTTTTAGAAATATAACTGAAAAGTTGGAAGGATGCTCATTGCCATCTGTGTTAGAGAGTAAGAGAGATACTTGGGAGAGTTTAGAGTTATTCATGGTGACAACCCTATGTGTGTATGTGTGCATGCATGTGAGTTTGAATGTGGGTATGTGTGTGTGTATGTGTGTTAGAAAGAGAGACAGAGAGAGAGACAGAGGGGGAGAAAGAGAGAGAGAGAGAGAAATCCTAGTGTCACAGTATCTTAGCAACTGCCTCCATCTCCTTGGAGACAAGAACTGACATCATTTCCCGTCTGTGAGAAATCACTTTTGGTTTGTACACAGTGTGTTTGTGCTTATGTGTGTGAGGGCATGTGTGTGTGGGTGTGTATGTTTGTTTATATATGTGTGTGTGTGTGTGTGTATGTGTATGTGTGCCTGTGCACCTGTGTTGGCGCGTGTCCACGTTCGTGTGCAGATGTGGGCCTGCAGTATGTGCACAGACACAGAAATGATATATTCCAGAGTTCCAGTTGAGGTACACGCCATAACGTCACTCATTTTGTCCACAGTCAGTACAAAAAGTAATGTCGCAAAAAATTGAATTGGCACTGATTGCTACCTAAAATATAACATTGTTCGCACTTGGACTTTTATTTTATAATGAAACAGAAGTTTAAAATGATTTTGCCAGATCATTTCATTATTACAAAATACTTAGCACTAACACTCCAAACAAACATTTCAGAGGGTTGTTATTTTTCATGTGAACCATTACAAAGCCATTTTCATGCTTACTATCAAGTTAAGTCCTTCAACATAGTTGGCACTGAATTAGAAGAATTTGTGCAGCAGTATAGCAGCCCTAAGACAGAATGTATGTCAGTATTACAGCAGGACATTTTGTATTATCATAGCTAACAGTATCCATTTGTGCTGTCAAGCTTGTCAGTAACAGAGTACCTGGAGTCCGCAGCATCCTTGTCTAAAGGAACTGCTGTCCTCTACCGCCATCTTCTGGGGAATGCAGAGAACTGCAGTCAGTAGGAGAGGGGGAAAAAGTGTACAGTATAAGCTGAACTGGCATAAGTAGACAAAAAAGATCCAGGGGGTCTAAAAGCGAGAATTTTAGTGCTATTCAGTCAGAGCCTACATATCAAATCTGTTCTTTTTTTGTTTTGTTTTGTTTTTTTGCTTGTTTTCCATTTGGGAAATTCCCATTTTCCGTGTAATGTTTGGAACATTTGACACTAGAGCTGCCATTAGGATTACCATCAACATTTTTTTCTATCTTGTTCCACATTTTTCTTCAAGCACCAAAATATTTTTCCCACAATAATTCTGGTAAGGCCTTTGAGCAGTGAAATATTAAGTCAAAAACTACACACACTCACACACACACACACACACACACACACACACACACACACACCAGAGACTATGGTACTCACACCTAACAAATTATTTACTAGAAAGATAATTGCTGTGGTTTGATAAATATCTATTTATATAAAATATAACTTAAATTGTTAAATTTTACAGTAAGGAGCTTTAACTCTTCTCTGAGTTTTAGGGGAAAAAATACCTACCTCTGTCATTGATTTCACGTGTTATAGACGAGGAAATAAAGGCATGTTGCTGCCTTTTGATTACTCTCTAAGCTCAGTGAGAAAATACTCGACTTCACCGTAGGGAATAGGATATAAAAGCATGCTACACAGCACACAAAATATAATGGTGATATAATTTCCGTTATAAAAGCTATCTTCTTTAATTGTCTGTGAGTTTTCTCAGAGAGGGAGTAGCTTTCAAATGCATTAGTTTGTCACCTCCCTTTTCTTGAGTCAAACAGCTATCTAAGATCCTAGAGTGTCAGAGTCTAACACATCAAACCCTCATAAGATCTATCATCCCTGTGGGGCACAGCTCCTTAAAAAAATAAAATCCTATCAACCTATTTAGTTGTAGGGTCTCCCATTAATCTTACATATTAAATTCCTGCATCTCACATTAATCTTTGGCAGAGAATTAGGTCCATACTGACCACAACTCCATCAATACAATAATTCATCAATCTTTGACTGAAACCTTACTCAGACTCCAAAAGATGCCACTGAAGCAATACAGAAATACATTATGAATGTGTAATGACTAAAATGAATAGACCTCTATGTAGCGGACGCCTTGAACAAGAACTACCAAAAACACACAGAGGCAGAGACTGATGACACTATTATGGTGTGCACAATACTGTGTTTACCAATGACAGAAACAGAAAAAAGACTGCAGTGAAAACGGCTGATAAGCTTTATTATGAAAGGGCAAGGAGCATCGAAATATGCCAGACTACAGAGATTACAGGAGTGAACTGACAGTAGTGTGCAGATTGATACTCGGAGGAAAGCGAACAGCAATTCCAGGGAGTCAGAGCTACTTGCTGCGATAGAAAATAAATGCCAGTCAATCACCAGGGCATACACGAGTCAAGAAACAAGCAGAGGACATCATGTTCTGGCTAGGTGTTTTAGCAGTGGTCCATGAGGGGCTTCCAGGGCATCCTCAGAAAAAATTAGGAAGCTATATCTATACCTCCGTCATCAGATCAGAGTTGCTGAGGAGCTATGCAGTCCTGCTCTTCTTCCCCTGGGAAAAAACATTACAATGCTCTGATCAAGACAGTGAAGTAATCTGAACTGTCAACAATAGAAAGATTGCAACATAACTTCTAAATAGGTCATATTTCCATTTTAGTCTTACATATTTATGACTAGAGACAACCTAAAAGGATTTACCCCACTTTGGTCTGATCATCTGATAATGTTTTCAGTATCACCACAAAGGACCAACAGTAACTCGTTTTGTGAATGAACAGCCCTACAGCTTCATTCCAAATGTGGAAGATAACTGGTAAACAAAATCTAACTATGACTTCAGCTCAGTCATGTGTGGAGACCACGGCCACACACACCCTGAAATGGGACAAGAATATTGCAGTGTTCCTCTTGAGGAACCTCAACACCACACAGCCAGTCCTGGTCCAATTCAGCACATCACTGATCAAAAACATCCCTCTACATTCACAGTCCACCTCCTGTTCCTCGCCTCTTTCAGCTTCCTATCATTTGATTTAGCTTTGCTTGCAGCTGGAATATTTTACTTTCTCTTCAGTTTAATAGGTCAGCCTTGGTTTGTCGTCTCTAACTGGGAGTTTTCAGTTCTTGTCCACCAGCAGTGTGTACATTTATTCTTTGTTATTTGATACTGCAGAGCCTGGTGTGTAATATTGTTTGTAATATCAAGTCACATCACAAAAATAGTCATTTTACCTTTTGGAAGATCCATCTGGAAGAGAAGTAATAATAGTATCAGTTCCAAATTCTTTATGATATATAATTTAAATAGAGGTTAAGTATGCACACTTAATACCAATACAATACGTAATATATACTGAAAAACAGCCAGTCAACCTTTTTTGACATGACATACATTTGAAATAAATCATAACTGTCACCCTCAATGCAACAGATGGTATGTTTCTATGCTTTCTGTTTCCTTATTATGCAATCAAACAGAATAGATTTAGCACCAAAAAACAGATTTGAAAGTAAAGCTATCAACACAAGTCATGTTTCTTATGTCTTTCAGCTAGGCTCCCGCCCACAAGATACAGCTCAAAGGAGGGAGAAACTTTTGGATTTGCAAGCCAACATTTTGGATTTGCAAACAAAGGTTTTGATTCACATTTTAACACAAAGTTTTCACAGTTTTTCACAGTTGTTTGTTTGTCTGTTTGTTTACTTTGTGATTTGGTTAGTTAGTTAGTTTCAGTCCGTCTTTATTTAGTAAAGCAAAGCCTTGTCCAAAACTGACTAAAATATGGTGCTGATGGAAAAAACAGGAAATCTTGATGTTCCTTCACTAGAACCAAACCATCATCATCATATTCATTTCATCATATTTTTAAACACCTGGCCCTCTGAATATAAAATGAAAACTTGTTTCTCTCTCTTTACACCATGTGCAACCATGATCAATAAGCTCAAAACACAGTGTGACTACCTGTTCAAGAACCTCTCTGACTGCATTTTCATTGCGTGGGCAGTCTAAAAGTCCCTTGCTCTCATGGAAGAGACAGTCCACAACCAGTTTGACAGAGCTGCTGTTCACCAGTCTGCTGCTGTCTGCCACAGTGAGCTCTGGGTTGGAGGTGTGGTGCATCACCACCAGGATCACTTGTTTAAATACTAAGAATACTGTTACAGAAAGCATAAAACAAAAAACAAACAAAATAATGAATTAATTTGCAGCAAAATGATTATTTGTATTACACTTTATGCAATAATTGGTAACCATGTGAGTACTAATCCCTGGGATTTTTACCTGAGATGTTGGATAATGCTGCAGTGATGTCAGTCCCGAGGCGACTGACGATGGGACAGAAGACAATGATGACATCACTCTTGTCGGGTGAGTCTACCTCAGTTGCGCCTCCTTTGATGAGTCGCTGAACAAATTTCTGATGAGAATCCAGAGTGTTGGAGGTGACATGTGTATAAAACTTTTCCATTTTTACTGTTTCTGAAAACAACAACAAAAAAGAAAAAAAAAACCTGATACAGTCAAAGTAGATTTTAGTGGCACAATCACAGCGTCCAGTATAGTACGGGGAACATTTTAGGAGCTCTTCAGACCTCGACTTCAGCTCTCTGATATCAGACAGAAAGACGTCGTTCCTCAGACTAAAAGGCTTCAGGTCTCTGGAAAATAAACTGTCAAGTCAAAGGTCTAGTTAGTACAACTGGACCAAGCAGCTTCACACCAAATGGCATCACGCCTCCAGACAAAAGGGCCTCTGGCAAAACACAATATGGGTCAAATGTAAAGAAATAGAAAATCTTTATTTTTCACTATTTACTTTCTTTAAAAAAGCTCTGACATCATCACCTGTTCACTAATTGTTGGGGCTGATTCTTCAGCTTCCACTCCCTTGAATTTAGTCTGAGGATCATTTATTATCTGCACTGAAATATATGCATTATGGACAGAGATATTTATTGTAGGATTAAAATGAGCTGGCTGTCTTCTCTTAATGGGCTGATTGTCACAGTTGTCCAGTTTTGTCAGGAATGTTAAAGTTGTCAAAATGACTGTGCCTTACAGCTGCCTACCTTGTTCAGACTGCTTGGTGCTCTCCTCCAGAGCTTCTCCTCCCTCTCCCTGTTCTTCCATGTTTGTCTTTTCTTCCTCAGAGTGTTGGTCTTTCAGTTTAGTTTGGTTTTGTTGATGATGTTGCTCCCTCTCCTGAAGTTTTTTCTCTTTCTCAAGTTGTTTCTCCTTTTCCTGTAGTTTTCTCTCCTCAGGTTCTTTCTCTTCTCCCTTAATCTGTTTCTCTTCCTCAAGTTGTTTCTCGTCTTCTTTAAGTTGTTTATCCTCATTAAGTTCTTTCTCTTTTTCTTGAAGTTGTTTCTGCTCAACTTCATTCTTCTCTTCCTTGAGTTGTTTCTCATCTTCAAGTTGTTTCTGCACTTCAGACAAAAGGGGCTCTAGCAAAACAGACTCAGGTTGTTCAGGTTTGTCTTTCAGCTTTCTTAGTTCCTCCAGTTTATGTTGTAACGTCTCAATCTCTTCCTTCATTTCCTGAAGTTGTCGGTCCTTTTCTTGACAATGTGTGCAGTCTTTGCCCCTGAACCACTGCGGCAATGCTGGTAATTTCAGTGTAGGTACATTTAATGATTTTGGAAGATTCATCTGCAACAAAAATAAAAACTGCATCAGCACCAAACTCTTTAGCCACCTAATATAGAGGTTAAATATGTAACTTTATTTACTGCAATATGAAGTGTAAAAGTGGGACAAGTCAGAGGTTTTTACATGACAACAACTCAGTCTAAATCACAACCATCAACCTCAAAGCAATTAAAGGAAAAAAAAGAATAACCTCTAATAAAGAATGTTTCTCAATTCTTTTATACAATTCTGAACAAAACTTTTGCTAAAATGCTTGCTAACAAAAGAAAACAAACTATCATATTTATCATATTTTTCATACTTCACTGTTATAGTGCTCTGTCAATCTGACTGTAAACACATTCTTCAGTCTTAGAGCTCTTGCCGATGATCAAATGATCATTTCTGTTTGTTTTTTTGTGTTTAATGTAACATACAGATGGGAGTGATCTGGGATACATGGTTTGGGATCTTCAGTAATAAGGGCAACAAATGCATCAAGTTTCCAATTTTAGGCAAATGTGTCCCTCATTTAGCATAAAACTGGTTTTCCAGAAAAATAACATCTTTAATATCAGAGAAAGGTAATTTAAAATGAAATTTACAGATATTTATAAGATTTCATTTTAGCAGTAGGTTATATTTTTGGCATGAAAACAGGATCATGTTTCAGTGACTGGATCTTTACACCATGTAAACACATGGTAAAGAAACTCAAAACACAGTGTGACTACCTGTTTAAGAACCTGTCTGACTGCATTTTCATTGCGTGGGCAGTCCAAAAGTCCCTTGGTCTCATAGAAGAGACAGTCCACAACCAGTTTGACAGAGCTGCTGTTCACCAGTCTGCTGCTGTCTGCCACAGTGAGCTCTGGGTTGAAGGTGTGGTGCATCACCACCAGGATCACTGGTTTACATCCAAAGAGTTCTGTTCAACAACACAGATCATCCAGTTTGTCACAAAAACACAAACAATACAGTCCATGTCACTTTGTGTGCAATGAATGCTAATTCTCTGAGCACTAATACCTGTGGTTTCTACATGTTTACCTGAGATGTTGGATAACGCTGCAGTTATGTCAGTCCCGAGGCGACTGATGACGGCACAGAAGATGACGATGACATCACTCTTGTCAGGTGAGTCTACCTCAGTTGCACCTTCTTTGATGAGTCGCTGAACAAATTTCTGATGAGAATCCAGAGTGTTGGAGGTGACATGTGAGTAAAACTTTTCCATTGTTGCTTTCCCTGAAAGAGAAAAGCTTGATATAGTCAAAGGTAAATTTTACTGCTACAACCAGCATTGCTAAAGCTCAAGGGGAAAAAAATGTGAGAGACTGATTCTAATGTGTTATGTCCAAATGTCTAAACTTCTGTTAAGAGTTTATCTGATCACTGATACTAAATAAACTGTCATAACCAGGTACACAATGGGGCTAAGACTTATAGTGGGTTTATATGTGTGGATGTTAGTTTCTCTTATGGAGGCATATAATTATTTAAAAAATAAAATGAATTGTATATGATTTTTTATATATATTTATAATTGCACAATTTGTGCTTTTGTTGTATTTTTCCTAATTATGTGCTTTCATATATCCTTTAGCTTATCTCAAATATTAAATACCGTACATGAAATCAGTAACTTTGAAACAAGTGACATGAAAATACTAGACTACATAAATACGATTCCTGAGCCATAACAAGAAAATGTTGATCAAGCCTGGGCATTGACAATTACAACATCGGTTTGCTCTCGTCTTTATTCATGTTGCTGTTTCGCTGTTTCTGCCGACACCTGTTTCACGCTAAGATGTCCTGATGGGGGATGCCTCTCTGCCTTTGGCTGACTCAGGGCTTTTTCATTGTTTAAGATTTTCCTGGGGGTTTGTCCTTGAATGCTGTCGATGGTCTTAGTAGGCTAGGCTACGTAGGACAGGTATAGCTGCTGTATCCTTGTTATTGTGTTTCATGTGTTTGTTTCTGTTCTCTCCTCTTTGTTCTGCCACCTTGTTCCTTGTTCTGTTGTTGGCTTGTTCCTTAAGGCTTATCCAAGCAAAACGCCTGGGCAGCCCATCAGGTCAGTGCAGAGTTTGAGTTATGATGGAGCGAGTGGGAGCTCCCATAAGGTATACAGATAAGTAGGCTAAAAGAAGCATGTTTTCTAAAAGAGGTGCACACAATATTCTCTCCTGAATGGCAGACAGCATGGCTGCATTTCACCACCAAGCCACCATGGTGCACAGTAAAATATTGTGCTCAGTATGTCTTTTGAGAGCATGCAATCTACAACTGTTCAAACCCTTTGGAAGAAGAAGCAAGTACATGTATCAGCCAACATTATCTTTATAATACATTGAATATAACGTAGTAGTACAGACTAGCTGCCATGCCACCAAAAAAAAAAAAAAAAGGCTGCTGCTGACGATGAGGTCTTTTGTTTTTTTTTCACCAAGAAACAAAAACAGCTTTCGACAACTGGAATGCCCCTGATAGCATGAAAGCTGCTACTGGCTTTTCTACAGACTAAAATCACCACTGGTTCTGAACCACTCGCTGTGGTTTCAGAACCATGGACAGCGCTGTTCAGGGGTGCCGCCAGGAATTTTCAGCCCCATGGAAAAAAAAACAAAATTATATATATATATACAGTACAGGCCAAAAGTTTGGACACACCTTCTCATTCAATGCATTTTCTTTATTTTCATGACTATTTACATTGTAGATTCTAACTGAAGGAATCAAAACTATGAATGAACACATGTGGAGTTATGTACTTTACAAAAAAAGGTGAAATAACTGAAAACATGTTTTATATTCTAGTTTCTTCAAAATAGCCACCCTTTGCTCTGATTACTGCTTTGCACACTCTTGGCATTCTCTCGATGAGCTTCAAGAGGTAGTCACCTGAAATGGTTATCACTTCACAGGTGTGCCTTATCAGGATTAATTAGTGGAATTTCTTGCTTTATCAATGGGGTTGGGACCATCAGTTGTGTTGTGCAGAAGTCAGGTTACTACACAGCCGACAGCCCTATTGGACAACTGTTAA